>NC_081575.1:46347374-46423512 GCF_022355385.1 Mustela nigripes
CTGATTATCTGGGAGAAACTGGTATGAAAAAAAGGCACTGAAAGTGAATGTATATGAAATAAGGGACATTTCATGATGAATAGCGGAAAAATAAAAGGTTTTATTGGGATTTTAGTTTAAAAGTGAAACGATTATGGAAGGAGGTTTATCTTACATTTAACTTAATTCAGATTCAAATTCAACTATTTTTCAATTCTTAAAGAATAAAATTTTCCTTTTTAGGGTATAATTTTCTGATGAAATTATGTGATAGTATTATAATATCCTTCAATTCACATTTGACTTTCATTAAAGGGTCATTTTTACAAAAAATGCAGTTTGAGAGCTGCATCATTTTTTCCAGGAAACTCTCTTAAGCTTTTGTTATTCAAATAATTCTCTTTTGAAATGTCAATGCTATCATCATCCTTGTCTATTTTTTCCTCTTTAGTTGTTAACTGATCTAACTTTGCTAGGTCATCATTTGCCAATGACTTTATGAATTATTTGAGTAGTATTTCTAAATCTTTTGCAAATTACTCAATTTCACTTTGAAATTTGGACTGTACATTGTTTAATATTTGTAGTGAATAAACACCTTTGCTGCAATTGTCAGGGATAGATGCTAAAATTAGTCAAGGAGGATGCTTAAATGGGGCCTAATTTTACTATGGTTAGTTCATTTATGAATATTTTTTGTGTTATGGCAACTTTTTTCCCTACTGTATAAATATGATAATGAATACTTGGAAAATAATTAGATCCCTGCATGTCCCAATAATTTCCATCTTTATTCAATTAGGACTCTTTTACTCTAGGCAACAGTCAATGATTTCAGTACCCCAGTGTTACTGATGATATTTTTCAACCAGAGAAAGTCAATATTGTGGTTTTAATAATATGCAAGAAAGAAAACTTGTAGTATCAGTGAACCAAAGACTTTAACCTGAACTGAATCAAACTGTGCCCCATTCAGAACCATTGAAACTGGGCTTGCACTGATTGACTAATAAAAAAAAAAAAGGTATTCAGGAAAACACTGTAAGGTTGTTATATCAGGCTGTACAATGTGTCAAGGGCTGTGAATGATCTGAGACTTTACTTGCATGCTATTTTCATGGATACCTGTAGAAGATAGGAGAATCCTGGGTCAGAGATGAAGGACATCACTATTCATTGCACAGCAAGCAGCATGAACTTCATGTTCATATCAGATCCCCCTTGTCTTTCTTACCCACCCCTTCCCACAGCGTGCTCTAGAGGGGCCTGGATTTAAAGCTGTGTGCAAAGTGGGTTTGCATCACTGTTGAGGAATCCTGCATTTAGGGAACCTGAATCTTTTATTAAACCATTAAACCATTCAGGTTTTGCTTTAGATGGAAACGTTTTTATTATATTAGTGATTTTAATTACCTTCTCTTCACCATTATTGGTGAGTGAGGGAGTCCTACTCTAAGATTGTGGGATGGCCAAACACATGACAGATGACACTGGACAGATGAGATTGACAGCACTTTATTAGTCACATATACTTACAGCCAAGAGGAAGAGAATACTACATGCCTTGGAAGGCACATAAAGTTGCATACAGGTGCTGAGTTAACAACCAGAGGCTGTGGAATCTACAGGGTGAAGTGCCCCCTTGGCTCCTGTGGGAAGATGTGATTGGTTTGTTTGAATAATTCTTCAGGATGGCAGATTACTGAAACCCACTATGCAGGGATAAGCAGGAACTGGGTTTCCTCCCCTTGATAAGGAGGTTGGTATGGCTAGGAGAGCTTATCTATGACAGCAGAGTGGGAAGAAAACTTATACTACACCAGACAATAAACAAATCCACCCTTCACTTCAGAAGAAGACACTATATATATTACTCATGGTTATTTGCTTTATAAACATTCTTGAAAATATAGTCAGTGCCCCTGCTTGCAAGAGATGCAGAAATGGATAATCATCTCAGCAAAATGTTGACAGCATGGAAGAACAAGTACATTTTGATCATGATAGTAATAAAACTAGGATCAGAAGAAATAAAAACATCTGATGAATCAAAGTCAATAATTTTTTAAAAGATTTTATTTATTTGATAGATCACAAGTAGTCAGAGAGGCAGGCAGAGAGTGGGGTGGGAAGCAGGCTCCCTGCTGAGCAAAGAGCCCAATCGATGCAGGGCTTGATCCCAGGACCCTGAGACCATGACCTGAGCCGAAGGCAGGGGCTTTAACCCACTGAGCCACCCAGGCGCCCCTCAAAGCCAATAATTTTGACAGTTCCTAATATGTGGGATGAGGCTGAACTATACAAATAAATTTTTCCATTATATAAAAACTAGAGTAAAGTTGCTGGTGAAGTCATACCCAAATTTCTGTATTCTAACTATTTGACTGTCAACAAGTGTCTTTATTTTTTTTTTATTTTTGAAAATATGCTTATTTATTTATTTATTTATTTGAGAGAAAAAGAGAACACATGCAGGGTGGGGGGCAGAGAAAGGGAGAAGCAGACTCCCCACCGAGCAGGAACCCAGGACATGGCTGGATCACAGGATCCAGAATCATGACCTGAGCTGAAGTCAGATGCTTAACTGACTGAGCCCCCAGGTGCACCCCGACAGGTGTCTTTAACCATTCCAGGGCTGATATAGTAACCCTAACTTCCTAATTAGTTGAATAAAATCTTATCTCAGGGAAAAATAATAAGAAAAACATATCAGAAACAAATTTGGAGAAGAAAGGACATGTAAAAATTCTGTTATTTTCTCTAAAGTATGAGAATACAACATGATAATCCCCAACAAATTTCCATTCCTAGCTCAAATACTACCTCTTTTGAGAAGTCTTTCTCATGTCCCCCATGTAAAATTATTTTTTAAAGATTTGATTTATTTATTTGACAGAGAGAGAGAGATCATAAGTAGGCAGAGAGAGAGGGGGAGGCAGGCTCCCCGCTGAGCAGAAAGCCTGATGAGGGGCTTGATCATGACCCAAGCCAAAGAGAAAGGCCCAACTCACTGATCCACCCTGGTGTCCCTGTAAACTTAATCTTTTCATCTTATGTGAATTAAAAGGATTTTGTTTATAATAATTATTATAACAGCTATTACATTCCCTTTTACTATATGTTTTTTTTAAAAAAACATTTATTAACATATAATGTAGTATTAGCCCCAGGTGTACAGGTCTGTGAAGCGTCAGACTTACACACTTCACAGCACTCACCATAACACATGCCCTCCCCAATGTCCATAACCCAACCACCCTCTCCCTACCCCTGTCCCCCAGCAAGCCTGAGTGTGTTTTGTGAGATTAAGAGACTCTTACGGTTTGTCTCCCTCCTGGTCCCATCTTGTTTCGTTTTTTCCTTCCCTACCCCCCAAGCCCCCCACTTTGCCTCTCAAATTCCTCATATCAGGGAGATCATATAATAATTGTATTTCTCTGACTGACTTATTTTGCTCAACTAGTTCCATCCATGTCATTGCAAATGGCAAAATTTCATTTCTTTTGATGGCAGCATAGTATTCCAGTGTGTGTGTGTGTGTGTGTGTGTGTGTGTGTACCACTTCATCTTTATCCATTCATCTGTTGATGAACATCTAGGTACTTTGCATAGTTTGGTTATTGTGGACATTGCTTCTTTAAAGATTTGGTTGCATATGCCCCTTTGGAACACTACATTTACATCTTTAGGGTATACACCCAGTAGTGCGATTGCTGGGTCATAGGGTAGCTCTATTTTCAACTTTTTAAGGAATCTCCAGGCTGTTTTCCAGAGTGGCTGAACCAGCTTGCATTCCCATCAACAGTGTAGGAGGGTTTCCCTTTCTCCACATCCTTGCCAATATCTGTCATTTCCTGACTAGTTAATTATAGCCATTCTGACTTGTGTGAGGTGGTATTTCATTGTGGTTTTGATTTGTATTTTCCTGATGCTGAGTGATGTGGAGTACTTTTTCATGTGTCTGTTGGCTATCTGGATGTCTTTGCAGAAATGTCTGTTCATGTCTTCTGCCCATTTCTTGATTGGATTATTTGTTCTTTGGGTATTAAGTTTGATAGGTTCTTTATAGATTTTGGATACTAATCCTTTATCTGATATGTCGTTTGCAAATATCTTCTACCATTCTGTCAGTTGTCTTTTGGTTTTGTTGATTGTTTCCTTTGCTATGCAGAAGCTTTATTTTTTTTTAATTTTTTATTTCTTTTCAGCATAACAGTATTCATTGTTTTTGCACTGCACCCAGTGTTCCATGAAATCCGTGCCCTCTCTAATACCCATCACCTGGTTCCCACAACCTCCCACCCCCCGCCACTTCAAAACCCTCGGGTTGTTTTTCAGAGTCCATAGTCTCTCATCATTCACCTCCCCTTCCAATTTCCCTCAACTCCCTTCTCCTCTCATCTTCCCTTGTCCTTCATGCTATTTGTTATGCTCCACAAATAAGTGAAACCATCTGATAATTGACTCTCTCTGCTTGACTTATTTCACTCAGCATAATCTCTTTCAGTCCCGTCCATGTTGCTACAAAAGTTGAGTATTCATCCTTTCTGATGGAGGCATAATACTCCATAGTGTATATGGACCACATCTTCCTTATCCATTCATCCGTTGAAGGGCATCTTGGTTCTTTCCACAGTTTGGTGACCGTGGCCATTGCTGTTAGAAACATTGGGGTACAGATGGCCCTTCTTTTCACTACATCTGTATCTTTGGGGTAAATACCCAGGAGTGCAATTGCAGGGTCATAGGGAAGCTCTATTTTTAATTTCGTGAGGAATCTCCACACTGTTTTCCAAAGTGGTTGTGCAGAAGCTTTTGATCTTGATGAAGCCCAATAGTTCATTTTTGCCCTTGCTTCCCCTGCCTTTGGCGATGTTTCTAGGAAGACATTGCTGCAGCTGAGGTTGAAGAGGTTGCTGCCTGTGTTCTCCTCAAGGATGTCAATGGATTGCTTTCTCTCATTGAGGTCTTTCATCCATTTTGAGTCTATTTTTGTGTGTGGTGTAAGGAAATGGTCTAGTTTCATTCTTCTGTATGTGGTTGTCCAATTTTCCATTTGTTGAAGAGACTTTTTCCATTGGACATTCTTTCCTGCTTTGTTGAAGATTAGTTGGCCATACAGTTGAGGGTCTGTTTCTGGGCTCTCTATTCTGTTCCACTGATATATATGTCTGTTTTTGTGCCAGTACGATAATGTCTTGATGACCACAGCTTTGTAATAGTGCTCGAAGTCTGGAATTGTGATGCCACCAACTTTGGCTTTCTTTTTTCAACATTCCTCTGGCTATTCGAGGTCTTTCCTGGTTCCATATATATTTTAGGATTATTTGTTCCATGTATTTGAAAAAAATGGATGGTATTTTGATAGGGATTGCATTTAATGTGCAGATTGCTTTAGGTAGCATAGACATTTTCACAATATTTGTTCTTTCAACCCATGAACGTGGAATATTTTTCCATTTCTTTGTGTCTTCCTTAATTTCTTTCATGAGTACTTTATAGTTTTCTGAGTACAGATTCTTTTCCTCTTTGGTTAGATTTATTCCTAGGTGTCTTATGGTTTGGGGTGCAATTGTGAATGGGTTTGACTTCTTAATTTCTCTTTCTTCTGTCTTATTGTTCGTGTATAGAAATGCAACTGATTTCTGTGCATTGATTTTATATCCTGACACTTTAGTGAATTCCTGTACAAGTTCTAGCAGTTTTGGAGTGGAGTCATTTGGGTTTTCCACATAAAGTATCATATCTTCTGCAAAGAGTGATAGGTTGACTTCTTTTCCCGATTTGGCAGCCTTTATCTTTCGTTGTTGTTGTCTGATTGCTGAGGCTAAAACTTCTAGTACTATTTTCAATAGCAGTGGTCATAGTGGACATCCCTGCTGTGTTCCTGACCTTAGTGGAAAAACTCTCAGTTTTTCTCCATTGGGAATGATATTTGCTGTGGGTTTTTCATAGATGTCTTTGATGATATTGAGGTATATACCCTCTATCCCTACACTTTGAAGAGTTTTGATAAAGAAAGGATGCTGTACTTTGTCAAATGCATTTTCACCATCTGTTGAGAGTATCATATGGTTCTTGTTCTTTCTTTTATTAATGTATTGTATCACATTGATTGATTTGCAGATGTTGAACCAACCTTGCAGCCCTGGAATAAATCCCAGTTGGTCATGGAGAATAATCCTTTTAATGTACTGTTGGATCTTATTGGCTAGTATTTTGGTGAGAATTTTTGCATCTGTGTTCATCAAGGATATTGGTCTGTAATTCTCTTTTTTTGATGTTGTCTTTATCTGGGTTTTGGATCAAGGTAATGCTGGCCTCATAAAATGAGTTTGGTAGTTTTTCTTCCATTTCTATTTTTTGGAACAGTTTCAGGAGAATAGGTATTAATTCTTCTTTAAATGTTTGGTAGAATTCTCCTGGGAGGCCATCTGTCCCTGGGCTCTTGTTTGTTGGGAGATTTTGGATGACTGCTTCACTCTCCTTACCGGTTATGGGTCTGTTCAGGTTTTCTATTTCTTCCTGGTTCAGTTTTGGTAATTTATACATCTCTAGGGATGCATTCATTTCTTTCAGATTGTCAAGTTTGCTTGCATATAGTTGTTCATAATATGTTCTTATAATTATTTGCATTTCTTTGGTGTTGGTTGTGATCTCTCCTTTTTCATTCATGATTTTATTTATTTGCCTCCTTTCTCTTTTCATTTTGAGAAGTCTGGCCAGGGGTTTATCAATATTATTAACTCTTGCAAAGAACCATTCCTAGTTTCATTGATTTGTTCTCCTGTTGTTTTTTTGTTTTGTTTTGCTCCTATTTCATTGATTTTTGCTCTGCTCTTTATTATTTCTCTTCTCCTGCTGGGTTTAGGCTTTCTTTGCTGTTCTTTCTCCAGCTGTTTTAGGTGTAGGGTTAGGTTGTGTATTTGAGACCTTTCTTGTTTCTTGAGAAAGGCTTGTAGGGCTATATACTTTCTTCTCAGGACTGCCTTTGCTGTGTCCCCGAGACTTTGAGCAGTTATGTTTACATTATCATTTGTTTCCATGAATTTTTTCAATCCTTCTTTAATTTACTGATTGATCCATTCATTCTTTAGTAGGATGTTCTTTAGCAACCATGTATTTGAGTTCTTTTCAACTTTCCTCTTGTGATTGAGTTCTAGCTTCAGAGCATTGTGGTCTGAAAATATGCAGGGAATGAGCCCAATCTTTTGGTACTGATTGAAACCCAATTTGTGACCCAGGATGTGATCTATTCTGGAGAATGTTCCATGTGCACTAGAGAAGAATGTGTTTTCTGTTGCTTTGGGATAGAACGTTCTGAATATATCTGTGATGTCCACCTGTTCCAGTATGTCATTTAAGGCCTTTATTTCCTTGTTGACCTTTTGCTTGGATGATCTGTCCATTTCAGTGAGGGGACGGTGTTAAAGTCTCCTACCATTATTATATTATTATCGATCTGTTTCTTTGATTTTGTTATTAATTGGTTTATATAGTTGGCTGCTCCCATGTTAGAGGCATAGATACTTAAAATTGTTAGAACTTCTTGTTGGACAGACCTTTTGAGTATGATATAGTGTTCTTCCTCATCTCTTATTATAGTCTTTGGCATAAAATCTAATTTATCTGATATAAGGATTGCCACCCCATCTTTCTTTTGATGTCCATTATCATGGCAAATTGTTTTCCACCCTGTCACTTTAAATCTGGAGGTGTCTTTGCATCTAAAATGACTTTCTTGTAGACAGCATATTGATGGGTATTGTTTTTTTATCCATTCTGATACCTGTGTCTTTTGATTGGGGCATTTAGCCCATTTATATTCAGGGTAACTATTGAGAGATATGAGTTTAGTGCCATTGTATTGCCTATAAGTTGACTGTTACTGTATATTGTCTTTGTTCCTTTCTGGTCTACTACTTTTAGGCTCTCTCTTTGCTTAGAGGACCTCTTTCAATATTTCCAGTAGGGCTGATTTGGTGTTTACAAATTCTTTTAGTTTTTGTTTATCTCTCTGTTTTCAATGATAGCCTAGCTAGATATAGTATTTCAGCTGCATGTTTTTTTCTCATTTAGGGCTCTGAATACATAATGCCAGCTCTTTCTGGCCTGCCAGATCTCTGTGGATAAGTCTGCTGCCAATCTCGTATTTTTACCATTGTATGTTACAGACATTTCGTCCCAGACTGCTTTCAGGATTTTCTCTTTGTCACTAAGACTTGTAAGTTTTATTATTAGATGATGGGGTGTGGACCTACTTTTATTGATTTTGAGGGGGATTCTCTGTGCCACCTGGATTTTGATGCTTGTCGCCTTTGCCATATTAGGGAAATTCTCTACAATAATTCACTCCAATAGAACTTCTGCCCCTCCTTCTTCTTCTGCAATCCCAATTGTTTCATCTTATGGTATCACTTATCTCTTGAATTCTCCCTTCATGGTCCAGTAGTTGTTTATCTCTCTTTTGCTCTGCTTCTTTATTCTCCATCATTTCACCTTCTATGTCACTAATTCTCTCTTTGGCCTCATTTATCCTAGCAGTAAGAGCCTCCTTCTCTGATTGCACCTCATTAATAGCTTTTTAAAATTTCAACTTGTCTAGATTTTAGTTATTTTATTTCTCCAGAAAGGGCTTTCATTTCTCCAGACAGTTTTCTCTAATATCTGCCATGCCTTTTTCAAGCCCAGCTAGCACCTTGGGAATTGTCATTCTGAACTCTAGGGCTGACATTTTACCAATATCCATATTGATTAGGTCCGTAGCTTTGGTACTGCCTCTTGTTCTTTTTTTTTTCCCCCCTGTGGTGAGTTTTTCTGCCTTGTCATTTTATCCAGATAAAAATATATGAATGAGAGAATAAAATCTTAAAAGGGTGGCAAAGACCCCAGAAAAATGTATGCTAACCAAATCAGAAGAGACCCTTAATCACAGGGCAAAGGAAGGAGGTAAAAAGATGTTTAAAAACTTTTTAAAAAATTAAAAAGAATATATATATTAGACTGGTGAATAGAACAGAGCCACCCACTTGATTTTGGGTGTATTTTGGTCTCTTAGAAGAACCTACCTTCCAAAATTTTAAAGAAGGAAAAGCTTATATATATATATAAATAATGATGAAGGCATGGAATATGACTGTAAAGACAAAAATTTTTAAAAAATGCTAAAAAAGGTATTGATAAGATAAGTTGGTTGGAGAAAGAAAAAAAAAAAGTGGAGAGAATTTGCTCAGGCTGGAGACTAGAACAAAGCCCTGTGCTAGATTCCAGTATATTTAGATCTATTAGAAGAAATTGTATCCCCAAAATTTTTAGATGAGAAAACACTATATGTATACAAAAAATAAAGTCAGATACAATGAAGGATAAAATATGATTATAATAATGAAGGTTTATAAGTTTTTTTTTAAAAAGGGTATTGTTAAGATAAACTAGTTAAAAAACATTAAAAGAGGAAAAGGGAAAAGTCAAAAAATAAGAAAAAAATAAAATTAAAAAAATTTTTTTATTAACTTTGCAAGACTAAAGAATCATGGGGAGAAAGCCATGAATTTCATGCTTTGCTTTCCCTTCCTCTGGAATTCCACTGTTCTCCTTGATCAGTGAGCTTGGTCTTGGCTGGATGTTCTTGCTGATCTTCTGGGGGAGGGGCCTGTTGTAGTGATTCTCAAATGTCTTTTCCTTGAGGCAGAATTCCACCAGGAATTCCACCTTGCC
This sequence comes from Mustela nigripes, assembly GCF_022355385.1. Classification (NCBI taxonomy): domain Eukaryota; kingdom Metazoa; phylum Chordata; class Mammalia; order Carnivora; family Mustelidae; genus Mustela; species Mustela nigripes. The sequence continues at coordinate 46,357,071 of NC_081575.1, forward strand.
CAGGGCAATGCTAAGTAATCTGCACAGTTTTGGTCTCGGGAGCTTTTGTTCCCTGAACACTTTTTGTAGAGCTCTGGAGGATGGGAATGGAAATGGTGGCATCCTAATCTCCAGCCGGGAGGAGGCAGGAGCTCGGGGCCCCACTCTTCAGTGCGCCCTTGGAGAAAAGTGGTCAATCACTCCTGTCTTAGTCTCTGGCCATGCCCTGGGCTCGCCTGGCCTGTGATCGAGTGTTGCTGTCTCTGGCACACAACCCCATTTGGAGTCTCCAAACCCAGCAGATTCTTGCCCTGCCACTCTTCCAGTGGAGAAAGGTGTGTCTCCCCAAATCTTCCACTTGTGGAGTCCCTGATCAATGAGCAGTGGCCTGACTGTACTGTGGATCACAGTTTAAGGCAAGCTCGAGCTGAGAGCTCACTCCTCAGCTCTGTCTCTGTAGTCGGCTTCCCTGCTCTGATACCTGCGAGTTCTGCTATACTCAGACACCCCCGATCCTTCTGTGACCCTGCAGGACTTGGGACCACACTGTCCCCGCGAGGGCACCACCCCTACATAGCTTCTGGAGCAATGTCCCTCAGTGGGGCAGACTTCTAAATGTTTGGATTTTGTGCTCTGTTGCTCTGCTGCTTGCCGGGAGCTGGCTCCTCCCCGCCGTTGTCTATCTTCCTGTCGCTTTGGATTCACTTCTCCGCCCGTCCTACCTTTCAGAAAGCGGTCTATTTTCTGTTTCCAGAATTGTTGCTTTTCTTCTCTTCAATCTCCTATTGGGTTTGTAAGTGTTTGGAATTGTTTGGTAACTTTCTAGCTGAACTCCTGCGACCTGATATCATCTCAGTCTTCTACTACTCCACCATCTTGACTCTCCCATTCTGTACTACAAGTTTTTTTCTTTTTTAATATCTTTTACCAGCTATGGTTTCTGCCTCTAATCTGGTCAATAAATTTCTATTTCCAAAATGGATTTTTTTCCTCACTTTTAAATATATTTCTATTTTTTTCATTTTTGTATTTCTCATTCTCTATAGGAAGTAGGTGTTCAATAAATGCTTGTTGAATATATTTGGACAAAATAAACAGAAATATTAGTATCCTATGTGTCTGTAGCACTTTTAAAATTGTTAAAGCTCTTTGTATTAAGGATTTCATTTGATTCTCACAGCATCTTTTTTAACAAAGGAGGGCTAGCTTTGTTAACATTTGACAGATGAGAAACCCAAGGCACAGAGACGGTAAATGAGTTGCTCCAAGTAACATATTTTATTGGGAATATAAATGAACACAGCTATTATGTAATTTCACCATGTTTATTTCTTACCTTTCTTCCTCCCTTTTTACTTTCCTTCATTCTTCTCTATCTAGAATCTTAAAAATATTGTTACTTTTGTCTCAGTGAGTCCAATGATAGGACCCTAAGGATGTAATCTGAAATAGAGTAGTTTTTATGGAGGGATGCTCATCACAATGTTACTTGTAATAGTGATAATGTGGAAACAGCTTAAAATATCCAACTAGAGGGAAGTAGTTAAGTACTAATGGTACAGCTGTACAATAGAATATTTTATTTTTAATAATTTGATGTATTTTTTTCAGATTGTTTTTCTCTTCATATGTATACATGGTTAGCAATAGTAACTCAATATTGTGCCAGCACAGGATAGCGATTTAGATCAATGGAATAGAATTGAGAGTCCATAAAATTGCCTTAATATTTATAATGAATTGATGTTTGACAAGGGAGGCATGACAGTTTTTTGGTAAAGAATATTCTTTTCAATCAATAGTGATAAACAGCTGGATATCCGCATATGAAAGAATGAACTTAGAACCCCTACATTACACCGTTCATAAAAGCTAACTCATAATGGATCATAGATTTAAATGTAAGAGCTGAAAGTATGAAACTCTTAGAAGACATAGGAGTAAATGTTTGTGACCCTTGGTTAGGCAGTGTTTTGTTGGATATGATACCAAAAGCACGAGCCATAAGAGGAAAAGACAATCCACAGACTGGAAGAAAATATTTGTGGAGTCATATATATTACAAGGAACTTATATATAGAACATACAAAGAACTCTTAAAATTCAATGATAAAAAATATGAATAATGCATATAGAAATGGCTAATAAACAATGAAAATATGTTTAATGTTCAATATCATTAGTAAAAAAAAATGCAAATCAAAGTCACAGAGTTGCTTCATACATAGTGGAATGGCTATAATAAGAAAGACAGACAATAAGTATTGGTGAAGATGTGAAAAAATTGGAAACCTTATACATTGCTGGTACATATGTAGAATGGTGCAGCCTCTATGGAAAACACCTTGATAGCTTTTCAAAACGTTAAACACAGTTTAAACATAGGATTTAGCAATTCTCTCCCTGTTACCTACTCAAGATAGATGAAAACCTATGTCTACACAAAATCTTGCACATGACCATGTTATCATAATAACTAAGAAATGTAAAGAAGTCAAATGTCCATCAACTGATGAATGGATAAACAAAGTGGTATATCCATGCAATAGAATATTATTCAGTCATAAAAGGAATAAATTGCTGGTAATAAAAGTGTTCCAAAATTAGAATGTGGTGATAGTTGCACAACTCTGAAAATATACCAAAACCTATGGAACTGTACTTCAAATGGGCTAACTTTATGGCATGTAAATTGTATCTTATTAAAGCTGTTAATGATAGGATCATACATGCTTTCTATAAATGATTTTATTCAGTTTATTGTTGATATATTTCATGTTAATAAATATATTTCTACATTTAAAAAATCTTTATTCTCTAGTAAGTATAGAAATAACACACATTCATTGGGGAAAAAAGCTTTAAAGAATACAGAAATGTCAAACACAGAAAATCAAAATTTTCACATAGTCTTATTGTTTCCTTAGAATTCTATTAATAGTTAATACAACAGTGTAGCTAATCACTGCTTAGTATTCTGTTGTATGGCTGTACCATAATTTACTGAGTTAATCCCATGTTATATTTATTTAGCAGTAAATTGGAAATATTTTCTAATAAATCACCCTGCTATTGAACATCTTTGTACATACATGGTGATGCAATTGCTGTTATCTTTAGAATAAATTCCTACAAATGTATTTGCTGGTAAAAGTGCATGTGTATTTTTTAAAAGATTTTATTTATTTATTTGACAGAGAGAGAGAGATCACAAGTAGACAGAGAGGCAGGCAGAGAGAGAGGGGAGAAGCAGGCTCCCTGCTGAGCAGAGAGCTCAGCAGAGCAGAGAGCAAAGAGCTCTGGGGTTCTATTCCAGGACCCTGAGACCAAACACTAAGCTGAAGGCAGAGGCTTAACCCTCTGAGCCAACCAGGCACCCCATGTATATGTATTTTTAAGGTTTAAAAATATATACTACTAAATTTTACCCCCCCATTATACTAATTTGCACATTAATCAGCAATGTTTGTGGATTATCTTTTCTCTTGCATTTTTTCCCAGCCTTGGTTGTTATTTTTTTCTTAAAACATTTTTAATTTCGTATGTGAAAATGGTGTGTTATTTAATTTGAAATTATTTTTGATTACTAGTTAATTTGTATCCTTTTATGAATTATCTGTTTAACCCTTTGTTCATTTAAAAAATGAAAGTGTTTGTTTTTCTTTAAGATTATATCCAATACAATAATATGCAGCCAATAAGTGTTTTATGAAGAATTTTAATTCTTCTTTTCAATGTTAAATAAAATACAGGATAGAGTATTGTATGTATTTTATCAGCTCAATGATATAAAATATACTATACATTGGACATAGAAAAAAATGAAATCATCTCTAGATGGTAAGTTTAGATACTTTTTTTTCTTTAAATCTTGTATTATTCTTATTTTCTACAATGAGCATATATTACTTTGATAATTAAAGAAAATGTTTTTCTTTTTTCTATCAAAGCAGATCTAGTTTGTGGCAGAGCCAGGACCAGACTTTTCATGTCCCTTGCCCTCTTCCTTGTGCATCTAGAAAGGTATGGTCAGAGGTAGATGGAGAACCAAGGGAGGGGAAGGAGAGCTAAGAGTTTCATGGAGAGTGTCAAAGGAAGATAATCTTATTCTTAGGAGATGCATGTTAAAAAACGTAGAATTCAAATGGAATGATATCTGCAACTTAGAAAACATGTGTTGGAGTATTTAGAGTGTCATGATGTCTGGAGAGAAACCAGGAGGGATAGAAGTTGACAGAGGGAGGCAGAAGGGGGAGACGAAGGAGGGATGATGAAAACAAACGTAGTGAAATGTTAATCTTTGAAGCTAAGTAAAAGCTATATGGCTGCTCATTGTAGTAGTCTTTAAACTTATGTATTTTAAATTTTGAAAAATTTCAAAATAAGGAACTTGGGGAAATAGGAAAAATAGGAGGAGGTAATTACCTTGTAAATGTTTCAGAGAAATAAGTTAGGATGAGTCCTGAGAAGAAGCATTTGAATGTAGGGACCAGGAGGCCACAGGAGATCTTAAAGAAATAATGATTTCAGAAGGGTGAGTGGGGAGGGGACAAAGTCAGACTGCAAAGTTTGGCAAATTGAGTGAGAGGTAAGATAAGGCAGTAGAGTCTATGGTTGGGACTGCAATTCTGAGAAATTGGACAATGGAAAAAAAGAGATGTGAAACTGGCTTGAGAAGCAATAGAATTATGGAAATTTTCTAACATCGTTCTTAATTTTCACTTTGCATGGATACCTATTAATATATGACCTTTTATATCCCCTCTGCACATAGGCCTTTCCTGATGTATTAAATGATGAATTAGGGAACCAATAAAAAGAAGTAAAATAATAATATGCACAATGCTACCATCTAGAGTATTCACGGAAAATCACACCCAGTGTTTGTTATTCATTCGGGAGGCTAGTTTAGAGTCTCTGGGTTCACGCATATGTTTGTGTGTTTTTTGCTTTGTGTAAGACATGTAGAAGGGTGCAAAGTACTCTTAGTCTAGTCCGTTGTTTGTGGACTGATAGTTTGATCCTGAGTGAAACATATAAAATTTCTATGAAGTCTTAAAATTTGATTTCAAACTAGGAGAGATATTTTGGTAATACTTTACCTCAGTAGTGTTTTGGAAATGAAATAAAACATTCAGAAGGAGAAGAGGAGGTCAAAAACAACCCTAAGTTCATGAATTAAGGGGGTTATTGTGTTTAGCTGGGAGAAAGTTGAAATTGCACTTGAAATTTCTTTTATTCTCCAGAAGGCTTCATCAATCTTTACAGCTAGTCTGAAGCCAAGTGTTACTGGATAATGGTGAAGGTGCACATATGGGAAAGCACTCTTGGGGAATGGTAGACAAGAGTAATTTAGGGTAGGCAGGCCTGAGCTCTTGACGTGTGTGTAGGATTTCAACTATCGAAGATGTGGGTGGACAGCAAAAGTTCCAGGCAGAGGGAACAGGGACAATACAAAGACACAAAAGCACAAGGCACATTTAGAGAACAGAGGTCAGTCCTAGAGTAGAGCTGTACTCTAACCTAGAGTAGAGAGCAGGCTAGGGTATGAAATGCATTAGGGAAAGGAGTGGGAGAGAAGGTGGGAAAGGAGATGGATTGGCACTTATATGCATCTCCTCTCTCTTCAACCAGAGGATTTACTCCTAAGAATATGGAGGGGGTGTCCTTGTTTTCTGTTCCTTTCTAAGGGCCTGACACTTGCCTAGGTACACAGTAAGGGTACACTTATAGCTCCTTAGAGTTTGGCTGTCAGAACTAAGAATGAGGGTGGATGCTGAGATTTAGCTACTAGAAACATGATTATGGTGCTTGAAATTGGGCGAGTCAAACTCCCAACTAACAACCAGAGCAGCACTTCTCAGGCTTTAATATGAATCACCTAAGGATCTTGCTTATGTACACAGTCTGACTCCATTCAGCAGGCTGACATGCGGCCAGTGAGCTTGCATTTCTAATAATCTCCCAATGAAGTCTATGTTGCTAGTCTGGGGACCAAACATTGAGTAGCAAAGATTTGAAGACTTTCCACCCCCAATTCCTTGACCTTTGCAGACTCCACACTCCTAAATCATTGAGCACAACTAAAGATTCTTCACTTAGTGTAGCTGATGGAAAAGCTCAAATTTAAAGTACCCTGTGAAGATTTTCTGCCACTAGAGTTGTTGAGGTGTATTGGTACTGATGGTCATCTACTTCATGCCATTAAAAACATTTTTTTTTTAGATGAGTATGATTCTGGGCACTGGGGTGGCTAGTCGGTTAAGCGTTTGTCTCTTGATTTCCACTCTGGTCATGATCTCAGGCTTGTGAGATTGAGCCCTGCCTTGGGCTCCATGCTTGGTGAGTGGGGAGTCTGCTAGAGATTCTCTCTCTTCTCCCTTTGCCCCTCTCCCCTGCTTGAATGTGTGGGTGCTCTTTCTCTCTCAAATAAATAAATTTTAAAAAAATAGATGAAGGAGAGGAGAAGTGAGTTGGGGGAAATCAGAGGGGGAGATGAGCCATGAGAGACTGTGGACTCTGAGAAACAAACTGAGGGTTATGGAGGGGAGGGACGTGGGGGGATGGGAGGGCCTGCTGGTGCGTTTTAAGGAGGGCACGTATTGCATGCATCACTGGGTGTGGTGCAAAAACAATGAATCTTGAAACATTGACTAAATTAAATTAAATTAAAAATAAATAGATGCATATGGTTTTACGTGGTTGGACTCAAGAGTATAATTTAGTCTATTTTTGAAAAGGGTAAGCTGTATTTCTCCAAGTACACTTATTTATTGATTGACCATCCCTTCTGTCTATATTTCATGTCTATTTTGCCCTTAATAATTACAAGCCTATGTTTCTCAGTCTAATAGCTCACCCAGGGACAGTCAAACTCTAGTCACTGCTATTTTGAAAATGATTATTGTTATATAAATAAATATGGCTGCAACAGCGTAGGCTGTGCTTTTTCTAGGTGCTTTTTATTTTTATTTTCCTCATCCTTTGAGCAGGCTAAGCTGTACAAGCTTAATATTGACTCTTATTGAGTCTTCTTTCCCATCCTGCAAGACGGCCAGTGAAAAAGCTGAGAAGCCAGATACTAAGGAGAAGAAACCTGAAGCCAAGAAGGCTATGCTGGTGGCAAAGTTAAGGAGGGTAAGCTCAAGGCTAAAATGCCAAAGAAGGGGAAGCCCCACTGCAGTAGAAACCCTGTCTAGTCGGAGGAATTAGCAGATAATCCCCATCAGTTATGCATTCTAGAAAGACCATGTACAAAAGGAAGTATTCAACAGCTAAATCCAGGGTTGAAAAGAAGAAAGAGAAGGTTCTTGTTACTATCACAAAACCAGTTCATTGTGATAAGAAATGGCATTAGCGTAAACTTCCCCCAAATGCCTACGTATTACCCTACTGAAGATGTACCCTGAAACTGTTGAGTCATGGCAAAAAACCTTTCAGTCAGCATGTGAGAAAACTTTGAACTAGCCTCACTCCTGGCCATTTTGATAGTCCTCACTGGGTGCCACAAAGGCAAGATTGTGGTTTTCCTGAAGCAATGGAGCAGTGGCTTGTTACTTGTCACTGGATGTCTGGCCCTCAATTGAGTTCCTCTACATAGAATACTCCAAAATTTCATCATTGCCACCTCCACCAAAATTGATATCAGCAATGTGAAAAATCCCAACATCTCGCTGATGCTTATTTCAAGAAGAGGACTTATAAACCTAGACACCAGGAAGGTGAGATCTTCAACACTGAGAAGGAGAAATATGAGATTAAAGAACAGTGCAAGATTGATCAGAAAGCTGTGAACTTACAAATTCTGTCAGTAGTCAAAGCTGTTCTTCAGCTTTAGGGCTACCTCTGCTCTATGTTTTCTTCCACAAATGGAATTAATCCTCACAAATTGGTGTTCTATATTTCTTACAAGAAACCACAATTTGTATGGAGTCACAAAAAGCCCCAAATAGTTAAAGCAATTCTGAAAAATGAAAAACAAAACTGGGGGCATCATGATTCCAGATTTCAAGCTCTATTATAAAACCACAGTCATCAAGACAGTATGGTATGGTATTGGCAAAAAGAGACACAAAGATCAGTGGAATAGAAAAAAAAATCCAGAAATGGACCCACAACTATATGGCCAGCTAATCTTCAACAAAGAAGAAAAGAATATCCAATGGAAAAAAGACAGTCTCTTCAACAAATGGTGTTGGGAAAACTGGAGAGCCACATGCAGAAGACTAAAGCTGAACCACTTTCTTACACCATGCAAAAAAAGAAATAAAAAATGAATGGCAGACCTAAATGTGAGACAGGAAACCATCAAATCCAAGAGGAGAACACAGGCGAAACCTCTTTGACCTTGGCTATAGCAACTTCTTACTAGACACGTCTCTAGAGGCAAGGGAAACAGAAGCAGAAATGAACTATCGGGACTTCATCAAGATAAAAAACTCCTGCACAGTGAAGAAATAATCAATAAAACTAAAAGGGAGACTACAGAATGGGAGAACATATTTGCAAACAACCTATCTGGTAAAAGGTTAATATCCAAAGTCAATAAAGAACATTTCAAACTCAACACCCAATAAAACCAAATAATCCAGTTAAGAAATGGGCATCAGAATACTGCTATGCTGAAAATAAATTTAAAAAATTAAAAAAAAGAGAAATGGGCAGCAAACATGAATAGACACCTTCCAAAGAAGACACCCAGATGACTAACAGACACATAAATAGATGCTCAACATCACTGAAATACAAATCAAAACCACAATGAGATACTACCCCACACTGTCAGAATGGCTAAAAATAACAACACAAGAAACAACAGGTGTTGGTGAGGTTGCAGAGAAAAGGGAACCCTTGTGAAGTGTTAGTGCAGCCACTCTGGAGAACAGTATGGAGGTGTCTCAAAAAGTTCAAAATAGAACTACTGTATAATCTAGCAATTGTACTACTAGATATTTACCCAAAGGATACAAAAATACAGATTCAAAGGGGTACATGCATCCTGATGTTTATAGCAACAAGGTCAACAATAACCAAACTAGAGAGAGCCCACATGTCCATCAATTGATGAATGAATAAAAAAGATGTGATATATACATATATATGTATATATGTAACATTATGTATTTATTAATAATATATATATATATATGTATTACTCAATCAAAAAAAATTGAAATCTTGCCATTTGCAATGACATGGATGGAGCTAAAGTGTATTATGTTAAGTGAGATAGTCAAAGAAAGACAAATACCATATGATCTCATTCATATGTGGAATTTTTAAAAAAAGATTTATTTATTTATTTATTTGACAGACAGAGATCACAAGTAGGCAGAGAGGCAGGCAGAGAGACAGGAGGAAGCAGGCTCCCTGCTGAGCAGAGAGCCCAACATGGGACTTGATCCCAGGACCCTGGGATCACGACCTAAGCCGAAGGCAGACGCTTTAACCCACTGAGCCACCCAGGTACCCCTCATATGTGGAATTTAAGGAACAAAACAGATGAACATGTGGGAAGTGGGAAAATAAAAAAGAGAGGGAAACAAACCATAAGAGACTCTCTTAACAATAGAAAACAAACTGAGGGTTGTTGGAGGGAGGTGGATAGGGAATGGGCTAGATGGGTGATAGGTTTTAAACAGGGCACTTGTGAAGAGCACTGGGTATTGTATGTAAGTGATGAATCACTGAATTCTTTTTTAATAAAAGATTTTATTTATTTATTTGAGAGAGAGAGAGCGAGCATGAGAATGGGGAGTGGCAGAGGGAGGAGAAGATTCCCCACTGAGCAGGGAACCTGATGCGGGGACTCAATCCTGGGACTCTAGGATCATGAGCTGAAGGCATTCATTTAACTGACTGAGTCACCTGGGTGCCCCAAATCACTGAATTCTACTCCAGAAACCAATATTGTACTGTATGTCAACTAACATTTAAAATAAATAAATATTTTTCAAAGAACTTAATTAAATAACTGACCCATTAAAAAACATTGATTCTTAAAAAAATATTTAAAAATATTCATTCTTATCACTGAGAATGCCAGGATTGGTAAGAGTGGTCTACATGATGAAAATGAAAGTTATGGTAAATTGTTGCACATATCAATTGACTTCCAGTTAACTACACAACACCACATAGCCACATTTCAGCTGTGCTGAAGGGAGAAAAGCCTAAGTACGTGATTATAGTCTTATCGAAAAAGATGCCAGTCTTTAGGATAAGATCAGAATTTTTTCTCCAAAACATATATATATATGGGAAACTTAGGCCTAACAGTGAGATATTCATACAGTCTGAAATCTGCAAGCAAACAGAGGCTATCAATTTGACCTTCTACCTGAACCCTTGTCTATTCTCTTCTCTCAGTGTTTGGGATACCAATCTTCTGAGATATTCAGTATGAATTTACATTTCCTCATCCACCTAAATTTAATCTCTGAGAACAGCAAGATCTGTTCAGCAACCTTTAACCACCTGGAGGACCACTTTCAAGTGTAGCTGAGGGAAGAGATTTTCTGTTGATATATACATGTATGTAGTTTTATATATTAAAATTAAAAACATAGGAGAAAATGAGTGAATTTTGCTTTTGCATTTAAATCAATTTTTCCTTAAAGGCTAGAGCAATTGTCACACTTTCTTTTCTACCTAAAGGGTGTAGACTGCCCTAATCACTAGCACAGCCACCTAAAACCACACCAGTTTTCTGTGAGGAGGAACTGAGCTTTTACTAAGAAGTTTCCCAAAGTGTCCTAGTGTGCTTTCTCTGTAAGCTCAAGTCTAGAGGAAGTCAACTAAAACAAGGACCTTCTGATTCCTGGCTATTTTTAAATTCCATTTTCATTTGAATGAGGATTCCAAGTGAATGTTAATCCTCCTTCTTTCCTCTCTTTCTGCCTTCCTTTTTTCTTTTTTTGATTCCACATACACACATCTAAAAATTACAAAAGAGCTTCTATGTTGAAAAAAATTCAAATGTTATAGAAGCGAAGTTTCACCATCCCCCCATTTTTGATTGCCACAATAAGTTTGGTTAATATCCATCACATCACACAGTTACATTTTTTTGTGTGTTTGTGATGAGAACTTTTAAGATGTACTCTGCTAGCAACTTTCAAATATACAATACAGTGTTAACTATTGTCACCATGCTATACATGACATTCCCAAAACTTACTTATGTTATAACTGAAAGTTTGTACCTTTTGACTCCCTTCACCCATTTCCCCCACCCTTATCCCCCACTTCTGGCAACCACCAATCTGTTCTGTTTAATCCCATTCTCCAGAGGTAACAGTTGTTAACACATTGGTATAAATCCAGAATTTTAATATGCATACATAAACGTATACAATCAGATCTATAAATTATATTGATTCATAAAAATTGGATGATATTTTGTATACATTTCTATGTTTTCTTATTTATCAATATGTCATGACTACTTTTCTACATAAATACTTAGAGATTTCCCTCACTGCATGATTCTGTAGTATCCCATTGTCAATCTATTTAACCAGTCCCCATTAACAGAAATTTTATTTATTCTAGTTTTTTTCTCTATGAATTTACGCCACAACAAATATACTTGTACAACACAAAGGTTTTTTGGTAACATAAATTATTAGAAATAGTAATCCTGGGTCAAAATGTCTACATATTTAAATTTTGATAGATTTTGTCAAATTTCCTTTTAAAAAGACTGCTCCAGTTTAAACTCTCATACCAACATATAAGAGAGCCCATTTCCTAGAACCCTTACCGATACCGTGTATTTTTTTTTATAAACATATATTTTTATCCCCAGGGGTACAGGTCTGTGAATCACCAGGTTTACACACTTCACAGCACTCACCAAAGCACATACCCTCCCCAATGTCCATAATCCCACCCCCTTCTCCCAAACCCCCTCCCCCCAGCAACCCTCAGTTTGTTTTGTGAGGTATTTTAATTCTTTAATTTTTTTGCTGGTTTGAAAATTTCTTTTGCCCATTCCTTGTTGTTTTAATGTGTATTTCATTTACAGTTGGTGAGAGCTTCTTCCCATATTTTTGATGGCCATTTATGTCCTTTTGCAGGACCTATTTCCACCAGAAATTACAGAGGGAAAACAAGACAGCTTTTGTGGTAGAGCTCTGATAATGAAAAAGGCATGTCACCTATACTTATGCAGAAAAATAAAAAGATGTGTTTCTTTTTATTAGAAGGACAAATATACTTTTTTAAATAATAAAGGCTGAAAGTAAAGTAGAATGCCTCACTCTGTAAAAGATACACAGATAGGCTTCACACTATATTTCAGAGACACTAGAGAAATTGAACAGAAGAAAACATAGAAGAAATAAGGCTGCTGAGGAAACTAGCAGTATACATCCAACCATTCATCTATTTGTTCATTAATTGAAAAACAGTCAATAAATATTTTTGAGTACCTACAATATGCTAATCCCTGGTGGTGAAAAAGATCTTAGTCTCTGGAGTAAGATCAACTGGGTTTGAATTTTGACTCCATCTCTTACGCTGTGATCTAAAGGATACAACTTAATGTCCTTGTGCTGCAGTTTCCTGACCGGTAAAATGGGTATAATAAAAGTATGTACTACATAGGAATGTTGAAAGGATTAAATGAGATTAATGCAAGTAAGGTTCTATGCACAGAGTGAGTACCTAATAAAAGTTATAGTTCCTGACAAATGGATTTTTGCTTCCAAACCCAAATCAACTCTGGAGATAGAAGCCAGAGGGAAGCATAGACTGCAGGGAAAATAACAACCACTGCAACAGTACCACTGTGAAAAGCCCTGGAGATACTGAAAGTGGCCTTGAACTGATGTGTGTAGAAGGTAGATGGTTGTAGCCTGGTGCAAGGAATGGCCAGAGGCATTGGTGATGGGATAGGGCAGAACACAACTTCTATATTATGCAGCCATCAGAAAGGATGAATACCCAACTTTTGTATCAACATGAACGGGACTGGAGGAGATTATGCTGAGTGAAATAAGTCAAGCAGAGAGAGTCAATTATATGGTTTAGTTTACTTGTGGAGCATAAGGAATAACATGGAAGACATTAGGAGAAGGAAAGAAAAAGTGAATTCGGGGGAAGTTGGAGGGGGACATGAAAGATGAAAGACTGTGGATTCTAGGATAAAAACTGAGGGTTATGGAGGGGAGGGATGTGGGGGGATGGGTGAGCCTGGTGGTGGGTTTTAAGGAGGGCACGTATTGCATGGAGCACTGGCTGTGGTGCGTAAACAATGAATCTTGGAACACTGAAAAAAATAAAGACGTTAAAAAAAATGAACACAACTTCTAGAGCCCTATTTCTTCTGCTCCCTTGTGGAACCTTAGTATAATTACTGCTTATCTCATTCATTGCAGAAATCCAGGGCAATAGCCCAAATAGCCTGTGTCAGCAGACTATGAGTAGATGGGCAATGCAAAAGTCTTACTCGTGTGAGTTGATGAGTATAAGGATGGACTAACAGGTTGTCCTCTGACATTCATTCCTCCACTTCCACACCCCCCCACCACAAACTCTTAGATCTGTTGGTTTGCAACTCAAGGTGACTGACCAGACAAGTTGCCTCATAAGGTGTGAAAGATATAGGAGTAACAGTAGTTCTGTGGTATCTGGGACTCTTGACTGGGACTAGACTAGGGCCTGGCCTTCGGCCCTTTTTGGATATACATTTATTAGATGCAGTAGATGATACCCCCAGGAAACAAGAATAAGCATACCTAGACTTGTAAGAAAGATGAATGACTACTATAGAAAAGGACAACAATTTGAAAATATATACCATTCAATGCAGAATTATTGGAATGGATGGGCTAATAATTTAAAATATACAAAGTAAATATAGTTAAAGATTTAAGGTAATAAGTAATATGAAATAAAATAAGATAATTTAAAGGATCAATGGAAAATATTAGCCATAAAATATATATTGATCTACATATTTACCATTTCTGACACTCTTCATTCCTTTGTATGACCTCATTCTCCATTTCAGAACAAAATATTCCTAAAAATATTCAGCCTAAAAATATTCCCTTATCATTTCTTTTCAAATATATTTTCAGCCTAGAAATATTTACTTCAGCCTAAAAATATTCCCTTATCATTTCTTTTCAAATATATTTTTATTTTAGAATAGATTCAGATTTATAAAAAGTTGCAAAGAGAGTATGGAGAGTTTACATATACCTTGCATTCTGTTTACCCTACTGTTAACATTTTACATCAGTTTGGTACATTCGTCACAACTAATAAACTAGTATTGATACATTATTGATAATTAAAATTTATACTTTTTTTGTTTCCTTAGTTTTTAATCTAATGCTTTTTTTTTTCATTCCCAGAAACACATTCAAGCTACCACATTACATTTAGCTATCATGTCTTTTAGGTCCCTCTTGGTTGTGATTGTTTCTCAGACTTTATTTTTTTGTTTGTTTGTCAAATGACTTTGACAGTTTTGAGGAATATTGGTCAGGTATTTTGTAGATTGTCCCCCATTTGAATTTGTATGGTGTTTTTCTCATGATTAGACTGGGTTATGTATTTTTGGGAGGAAGTCACAAAGTGCCCTTCTTGTCACATCATATCATGGGTACATGCTATCAGCATGATTTATCACTGATGATATGAACCTTGATTATCTGTCTCAGGTTGTGTTTTCAGGTTTCTCCACTATAAAGTTATTCTTTCTCCTTTTTCCATAGTGTTATCTTTAGAAAGAAGTTATTTTCTGCAGCCCAGCTTTGAAGAGTGGGGAATTATGCTTCACCTCTTTGATGGGAGACTACATAAATTATTTGGAATTTTTTTAAATTAATTTATTTATTTTCAGAAATAACAGTATTCATTATTTTTTTACCACACCCAGTGCTCCATACAATCCGTGCCCTCTATAATACCCACCACCTGGTACCCCAACCTCCCACCCCCCCGCCACTTCAAACCCCTCAGATTGTTTTTCAGAGTCCATAGTCTCTTATGATTCACCTCCCCTTATTTGGAATTCTTTTATACGGAACGTTTATTATGGGTATATCATCATCTATTTATTTATTTTCTATATCTTTTACTTACACCAATATGGACTTATAGATATTTATTTTATGTTTTGGGTTATAATCTAATACTACTTTATTTTCTTTCTCACATCACTTCAACTTTGGCCACTGGGAGCTCTTTCAATTGATTGCTGTGTCTCTTTGACATGACCTCATCATTTTTTTTTTAACACTTCCTTACTTTCTGGTATTACAAGATGCTCCAGGCTCATTCTGTCTATTTCCATTTTCAGCTTTAGAGTCTGTCATTTCTCCAAGGAGCCCTGGTTCCTTTTATTGCAGAATGATATTAGAAACCAAGATCTGGGTACTGGGTGTAGCATTTCTTTTTGTGTAGGTTTCCTGGTGACAAATTCTTTCAGTTTTTTTTTTTTCCTGATAAAGTATTTATTTGGTCTTTATTTTTGGAGTACCCCTGACTTCAATATAGAATTCTTCTCTGGCCTATATTTATTCTGACAAGAGGTACTCATTTTTATCTTTATTCCTATATATATAAGGTATTCTTTTTCTTCCTCCAGCTGCATTTAGGAAAGTTTTTTTTCCTGTATCAATTATAGCATCTTGATTATTATGTGGCTATACATGGCATTCTTTGTCCTTATACTGCTTGGGTTTGTGGAAATTTTTTGAATCTGTGAACTCACAGTTATTATCAAATCAGAAAACTTTCAGCCATTATTTCTTCAAATATTTTCTCTGAACTTCCATCCTGGGACTCTAATTACTTCTAGGTTAGACTACTTGATATTGACTCACATGTCACTGAGGCCTTGTTCATCTTTTTTCACTTTCCACCCCCTTCTTGTGCTTCAATTTGGATAGTTTCCACTGCTGTATCTAAAAATGTACTCCTTTTCTATGGCATCTAATTTGCTGTCAATCCTACTCAGTGAAATTTCCATTTCAAATATTATTTTTCACCTCTAATACTTTCATTTGTTCTTTCTTATAGTTTCCATTTCTTTCCTCATTATGACAATATTTTCTTTAAACTTTGACCTTTCCTTCAACTTTTAATCTTACTACTTTAATAGGTATTCTAAATTTTTCATCTGCTAATTCCATCCTCTCTATAATTTCTGTGTCTTTTTATGTAGTCTGATATTTCTCCTGGATGTGGGTCATATTTTCTCACGTCTTCACATGTATAATAGTTGTTTATTAGATGCTGGATATTGTGAATGTTTTGTTGTCGAGTGAGTGCCTGGATTTTACTGTTTTACTTTAAAGAATGTTGAGTTTTATTTTGGGAGGTAGTTAAATCACTTCCAGATCAGCTTTAAGCTTTCAAGGCTTGTTTGTAAGTTTTGTTATGGCAGGCCTAGGATATCCTTACTATAGGGCTAGGTTAGCTCTACTACTAATATGTGATCATTCTGGGGTCTCTACTTACATGTCTGGGTACTCTACAACATTTCTCTGCTCTGGCTGGCTGGAATGCAAACACTTAGACCTGTATGAGCTCTGGGAATTGTCTACCTTACAGATCCCCAGCAGTTGTTCTTTGCCTATTCTCACTGGAATTTCACACTCTGCATGCACAACTCAGCATGTATCAAAGAATAAAGGTAATCCCTGTGCCAATTTCTATAGTTCTTTCTTTGTATAGCTCTCCTCTCTAGTACTCTGCTCCACTAATTATAGCTGCCTCAGTCACTGAATTTTGATCTCTGACCAAATCAGCAAGATCACTCTGTTCTGCTTAGGCTTCCCATCCCTATGTTGTTGTCCAAAATTGCTTCTAGGCAGCAAGCTGAGACAATCATAGAGATTACCTCATTTGTTTCTCTTTCAAAAATCACAGTCCTGCATTGCCTGTTGTCTATTGTCTGAAAAAAAAAAATTGTCTCTTATATTTTGTTATTTTTCTAGTTATTTGTGGTAGGAGGGCAAGTCCAGTGACAATTACTCTATCATGAATGTAAGTGGAAATTCTGTTCATAAAAATGTAATAATTGAAATAAAAAATATGACTGATGGAATCAATACCAAGATAAATTTAGCTAAAGAACAAATTAGTGAGTTAAAGATAAAATTGAAGAACTTTCCCAGAAGGTAGTAGGAAAGGATAAAGAAATAGAAAATGTAAAAGAAAAGCTATAGGATATGGAAGATGAAAGTAAAATACCAACATCAAATAAAAGGAGTCCAAGAAATAGACAAATAAAAAATAGGAAGAAGTAGCTACTTTAAGAAATAATGGAAATAAATTTTCTGGAATTGAAAAATAATGAAAGACTTCATGTAATAGAGTCATAGAGTGTCAAATAGGAGAGAAAAGGAAAACCTATACTAGATACTCTATAGTGAACATTAAGAGCATCACAGAGAAAATTCTGAGTGTCCTGAAAGAACAAATAGTGCATCTACAAAGGATCAAAAATTAGGCTGATCTCTGGCTTTTCAATAACAGCATTCATTGTAAGAAGAAAATGAAGTGTCATTGGGGGAGATTAATAGGTGAGCTTCACAGAGAAAAATCCTGGAAGGGAGGGGAAACCAGAGGAAGAACTAAATTAATTGGTAAATGATTAAAAGCCTTCACAGCTATAGTTTAATGGTACAAAAGTTCTTGTGCATGTCTTCCAGGACAGAAAATTAAGCATGATTTTCCTGCACTGGATGATCTTTCGTCTCTGGAGTTGAAAAGAATAATTTCATCTTGCATTTGTATTACATTTTATACATTTAAAATTATATTAGTATTTACTACCACATTTGAACTTTTTTGGAACAGAAGGCTCAAGTGGTACTGTGTTCAAATAGCACTGTTTGCCTTATTGTATAGACTATTAAGGGAAAACCCATTAAAGTCATGCCATGGATTGCTCAAAGAGCCAAACCTAAACCCCTACTTCTCTAACTCCCATATTTCTGCTGTTTCTTCAGCATAGTGAAGGAGCATGAAATCTCAGTTGAGCTGGGTGGATTGTGAACTAATTTGTCAAATGGACCTTGCTTGGCCCTTTTGGGAAGGAGTGGGCATTCTTAAATGAAAAAGTAATTGTGCCATCCATGAGAAGGCTGTATTTGGCTTGGGTATCATGATTGCCCTGAGATATGATCCAATAATGAAAAAACATCTCTTTTCCCACTTGGAGTTCTTGTTAGTCATTTATGTGGATAAGGTTTTATTGGGATAATTATTGTGAATGCAGCACACATGAGGAGTGGTTACAATTGCATTTTTAGAGCATAAATGTATGATAATGAATTTCATGGCCACTCATACAAATCTCCTTGTCTTGAAAGCTACCAGCAGGAGAAACATTACTGTCTTGTCAGAGAAATGACAGAGAGGAAGAAACCCTTCTTCTAATTTTTCCTTCCTAAATATGAAGTGTCTCTTTCCCATGGAGCTCATAAGGGCCTTTCATGTTGTCAGCTATACATAAGCATTCTTTTTACCAACTATGCTAAGGTTCTAAAAGTTCCAGTGAAGGAACAAAGAGATCATAATTTCTCAGAAGCTGACAGAAAACTATAATCTCAACACCTCCTAATTAGGAGGGGAATAGAATCATGAATGCAACAGTGTGTCAGCTCTGTAGCTAGTCTCCTTTTTGGTAGGGTGATGAGCTTCAGAGAGCCTGTTTCATCGATGTAGAATGTGGTCTCCTGCTTTGTGCTTATGCTTTTATTTTTGTCTCCATTTGAAAGATGTACTCTGTGAGAATCTGGAAACCCTTGTCTTCACTAGACACACATACTTACACACATACACACACTCCCTCTCTAACAGAACCCTCATGCTATGAAAGCACAGCCCTTGCATAGAACATTGAAAATTAAAACAGAAATAAGGATGGATGGGGTCTGAACTGTATGTTAGAAAATTTCATAGCCCTATGTATCAAAATTGTAAACAAAACAAATACAAAACCTGATCTAATAGGGAAATCTAAAATGGGAGTTCCAGAGTGCCCTTCCAAAAATTAGGAGCCACTCAACTTGCCCCTAGAAGGGGCCCCAGAAGAACCCTGCTCAGAAGAATGCTCCCACATAACTCCACCCAATCTCATTCAGAGAATAAGTGCTCCAGAACATCCCAGAAGATGCCAAGGAAGATGGTGGCAATCTCC
The DNA here is from genome assembly GCF_022355385.1 of Mustela nigripes. NCBI lineage: Eukaryota > Metazoa > Chordata > Mammalia > Carnivora > Mustelidae > Mustela > Mustela nigripes. The sequence continues at coordinate 46,376,218 of NC_081575.1, forward strand.
TGGGAGATAGTGGGCACAAGACCCAAGGGGCATGTCAGTTCCTTGGCTTGATGTAACATTGTCAGCTACCACGGAGATAAGCTTTATGATGAGTACATTCTCCCCCTGCCCCCACCCATTTCTAGACTACTGGACCAGATAGAGGGTCATCTGGAAGTAGTACATGATGAATGATTTGAGCCAAATCTTAAAGATACTCACAGGGAAGACAGTGGGGGCATGCCACCCACAACTTTAAAGCCCTTCAATACTTCCACTCCAAGTGTCTGACCCACAACTCCTTCCATATCTGCCCCCTCCCCAACCAGAAGGCTGACTGCTTGAAGAATGTCATCATGCCTCTGAAATGTCTCACCAAGAAGCTTCAGAACCAGGACATGCAGACTGGGAAAAAGTGGACATTCTTCTGTGGAAGATGCTCAAGCCACCATGGAGCTGTACAGCTTGGCTGAAGTGAAATGGGAACAGCACCTGGCCCACAATCCCCCAAAAGACTAGCAGCAGCGGGGACACTGGTGATGTGGGGAGGCAGAGAGAGCATTGCACCCAGGAGAAACAGGGCTGTGGACCAGTGGACAGCCCTAATAGCTCCACTCCTTTGCAAGCTTGAGGTGTGAGGGAGAGAGAGGCTCCACCCTAGACTTAATTTCCATTGAGATTTCACCTCAGGTATTGTTTTCTGTGTCTGATTAAGTATTCTATGGAAGCAGTAAGCCTCTGTGTCAGACTCAGCCCTATACTGTTTATGTCTTAAATGGTGCCAAACACAGATCCTAGGGTGCTTTGCTCCAGTCAGGCCTTTTGACTCTCAAGGGGCAGGGCATACTGGGAAATGTAGTTTCTCAAACTGCCTTATCAGTAGGGTGCCTGATGTCTCATTTTATGCCTTTTGTTCTAAGTAATTAGCAGCACCTTTTCAGTCTCAAAAGTACCTGGTTGGTTGATCACACTCTGCATCACAGACACTGCTTTTGGCTCAGAGTCTCCACCTAGTCTGTTTTGGGATATCACCTATTCTTCTCACCTTGACTTACAGAAGAACCATCCCTGGTAAGGTTCAGTTCTCCTTCATGTTACAAGGCAGTAAAGGTAAGAGAGCATGACTTGGAAATCAGCTTCTCTGGTTTGGGAAAACAGTCTGTTTCCTAAAGTAACAGAGGATTTATTTAATTTACATCCTACTTGGTAGGTTAAAAAAGAATTTAAAGTGTTTTCATGGTTTTTGGTCTTTTATTTTGCTAAACCAAATCTCTAAAAACTCAAATTATTCCCTTGATAAATTTTTATAATGGAAAATAAATTGAAATAAAATAAAATAAAATAAGGGGGAGGGGGTTTGGGAGAAGGGGGTGGGATTATGGACATTGGGGAGGGTATGTGCTTTGGTGAGTGCTGTGAAGTGTGTAAACCTGGTGATTCACAGACCTGTACCCCTGGGAATAAAAATATATGTTTATAAAAAATAAAAAATAAAAATAAAAATAAAATAAAATGGAGCTGCTAATTTAAAAGGTAATTAAAGTAGGCCAAAGAAAATGAGTCATATGCACAGGTGAGTCTGAAAATCTTTTAGGAATAACTAATTTATATGTTAATACCCTTTGCAATTTTAAGATTTGAATTTTATTCTGCTTTACACTTGCAGCAGTGTTTTTTATTTCAATCAGGACCCTTTGGGTATATAATTTATTACTGGGGGATTTAGAAGAAAATGTAAAACTCTTGCAGAGTCTGGCTAGCACCAGCTGAATTTTGTACTCTTCTTTTTAAACTCCAGAGTTCCTTACTTGAGTTACATGCTGGATTGCCTTTGGTAAGACACTGTAGTTGGCAAAGTTAGCTTTTGGGCCCCCTCCCCCAGCTATCTTACTGTCTCTAATTTTCTCTTTGTGTTATCTGCTCTCCTCCTTCCTTGCCTTCACCCCAACCTTCCCCTCACATCTGGTACTGCCTGTTCTCTTTCTTCCTTCCTATTAGAATCTATTCTGAGGAGTCACTCTAATATCAATCATTTATGACTTAGTACGGAATCAACTTTCCTCCCTTTCATACAAAGCATCCTGCTAAGCTTATCTCCACTTATGGAATTAAAGACTTTGTCTCTTATTTAAGAGGTTTCACATTTCATCCAGCTTGTAAGGAAGGTAGATTTTTGGCCATCAGACCTTAGGTATTTCTGGAATTGTTGGGTGATTGTACCACTTCAAATACTTTACAGTGGCTAGTACACCTACTAGCAGTTCAGTGAGAATTTGCTAATTGGATAAGTGATTATCTATTCCTCCTACCAATGAGGCTTTGGCCATTAGGTCTTTTCTTTGGATTTTTAATGTGTCCAGATTGGTATTGTGGGGCTTGGGCACATTGTGCATCTTGATATTACGCTGGAGTTTGATAATGAAGAAGGTTACAATATTTGAGAAGATTGAATCTTGAAGGATAATTCAAATGAGCAGTCACAGGACAGAATCAGAAAGTTAAACAGACATATATGAACCTTTGAGAATTGAAAACTGTTGAAATTGCTGGAAGATTAGATCATACTAGTCATTTGTTGTAAACCTGCTTGGCCTATTCCTTCAAAGAACAATTTATTTCCTGACTGTCAGTCAACTGTGCCTTGATTAGAGGGAGCAGGATCTGAGGAGGTCAGAGTTTGGGCTCTGGAATAATTTTTGATGATTTTTTTTTCGCCTAAAACACAGCAGGAAAAGCAAATGCAAGGTAGAGAAGAGATTTGCATGTTTTTCCTTATTGCTCACATTAAGCTTATATTTCCATTTAAAATCTTTTCTCAGAAAGCTCTTGGAAAAATTGGCCCCTGAAGCAAGCATTATTTAGAGTTTGGAATGTGGCTTTCTGGCAAGGTGTAGGTTTGAATGTGATTAGCAGACAAGCCCTGTGCTGGGCCTCTTGGCTTCTGCTGGCTGGCATTCATCCATATACCACCCAACCTTCTCTGAGCTACTGCTAGAAATGTCCCTGCTACTGTTCAGACATTCTCTAGTACATTCCCAAACCTTCCTTAATTGTCATCTCAGGGTGGCCCACCTTCTATGCATACAAATCAATCATTGTAATTTTCCCTAAGAAATCCTGGGACGAGGAAGTGGTGGTTGAGCTAGATGAGAATATTTCTGCTCCAATCACCAAGCCTATCTTACTGATGTAGGGACAATTTCTACCAGATTTGGGGGAGGAAATGAGGAGAAAAAAAGGAATACTTTGCTTTCCCCTTGACAGAGGTAATTTCCTTAACTGCTATGCAACTTTTCATTCTCAACCTCTTACACTCCCATTCCTAAGAAAACCCCGAGTTGCTCTCTTTTTTAGCCTCATATTGGTTTTCAATAGATTAAGTTTACAACTGTTAATAAGCTAGGGCTTTTGCTCCAGGGCTGTCAAACTAGCCCTTTTCAAGTCTGTAAAATTTGTTTAACAATTAAAATATGAAATCCCATATTGTCATATTTCATTTCATTATAATATTTCATATTAATATATGAAATCCAATATATTCATGTAAGTAGCTCTTCCTTTCATGTTTATGCCTAGCTATAACTGGAGATGCTTTTAAACTACAAGCTTTTCATTAAGTAGAAAATATAATTAATTATTGAGGGGAAGGGCAAGATGCTCCTAGTGACTTAAGGAATCTCTTTAACTAATGACAGCTTCTCTCAAATGAAAGCAAGAATTATACTGATTCTGAAAAATATGAGGGTGGGACAATAAAATCAGGAAAAATTTTAGAGTAACATCACTGCCCTAATAAGTAGTTTTCTGCTGTGAAAGCTTATAAGCCCTTTATTTAAGGCTTATTTGGAACTATAAAAGCCATTGCATTCTAGGTTCAGTAAGGCAAAATGATAATGGTGAATAATCTTTAAGATCTTTCTGTAAGAAAAAAGCTTACTGGAATGTCTAAAAATTTTGCAACATCATTTGAAATAAAATTTCATTTAATATAGTTCAAAATCTCATTCCAATGAGCTTCAAATAAGTATCCAAGTGAGTAATACAACGTTCTTTAGTATATGTGCTGCTGAAGCAAGCACTAATACAACTTTCTTTAACCATACTCTTAATTATCTGAACGTCTTTCTAAATTATATTTTTGCAGAAAGAGGTGTATCAATAGATAATCGTGTTCTAGTCTTTTAAAAAATAGTATTTCTAGTACATTGTGCGTTCACTATGAGTTAAACACAATCTCTAAGTCTTTTATAGCAACATCACTGGTCTGGGCTGATGCCATTGATAGTTGGAAAGATGACTCCGAGACCCAGCAATATCTTCAATCTTCAAATATTAAATTTTGTTCACTAATGTAACTTACTATACTCTACTCAGTAAGGCAGGAAATTGAACTCATAGGATTTCCAGCCATAAATTGTGAAAAATAATAGGGTTTCAGTTTAACCCCTAGGTACTCAGACAAAAAACAGCCACAATATTCTATTCTAAGACCCAATGAAAAAAGGATTGGACATGATGATGCATTATTGCATTGAAAGTTGCCAAAAATGATTGTCCATGGCTTGGAAATGGCTTTGTTTTATAGAAAATTTGTGGTATTAGAAACTGATTTGGAGTGTTTGTTGTTACTTACTATATGCTGCCACCCACACCAGTCAGTGACAGTAACATGGTAAATGCTTTAAAATAATTTTTTGTCTAAAAAGAAGAGTTAGCTGTATCCTATATATTTTCTTAGAGATATATTTAGATCTTAAGTTCTCATGTGCCCTGGTGGAGAACACTAGAGTAAAGAAATTATAGGTGGCTCAGAAGAGAACTGGGGTTAAAAGAAGTGGATGCTGAGTCTAAGAATCTTACCATCAGAGTAATGGCAAGGTTCATGGTCATTAGCAGTATCTCCTCTCATGATTCCTCAGAAGCCAGGTGGCCCTGAGACACTACACAATGGTCACTTATGCAAGACACAATGATCAGGTATGGTTAGAGGCAAACTCAGTAGAAGTCAGAAAAGAACAAGGATCAACATGCAATACTGAGGTTCCTTCTCCAGTGCAAAGAGATTATATAAGCTTTCCTCTGCACCCCAATGCCATCTTGAGGAAGGGGAAGAGAAGATATTTTGAGAAAATAGAGGCAGCCCTAATGGGAAGTTTGAACTTTAAATTGATTGAATATTAACTTGACAGATACTGGGAGAATTTGGGCTCCAAAACAAGATGAAGTCAGATATAGAACATTAGGTTGATTTTTTTTTGTACTTGAGTCATTGTGTAAATTTATACTTCCTGTGACAAATGCATTCTCTAACTCTTTATTGACTAAGGCAAGACTCATCCGCCTCTCCAACTCAGCAGTAAGTCTTTATTTTCCAGGTTTTCCTTTTATATTTATTTTTTTCAGCTCTATTGAGGTGTAACTGGCAAATAAAAATATATATACATTTAAGGTGTACAATGTAACGGTTTGATATATGTATACATTGTGAAGTGATTACCACAATCAAACTAATTAACACATCCATCACCTCACATAATTACTGTTTTGTGTGAAAACACTTAAGATCTACCTTCTTAGCAAATTTCAGACATACAATACTATATTATTAACCATGTTGTGTATATACAGTCACCATGCTATATATTAGATCTCCAGAACTAATTAACCTTATAGCTGAAATTTTTACCCTTTGACCAAGATCTCCCATTTACCATGTTCCCCCTAGTCTTTGGCAACCACCATTCTTCTGTGTGCTTTTGTGAGTTCAAAAGTCTTCCTTTTTATATAGTTACTCTGGGGGATGTATGAAGGGAAATGAAATGACAAGAGGTAGGTTCTTTTTTTTATTAAGATTTTATTTATTTATTTGACAGAGAGAGAGAGAGAGAGAGACAGATCACAAGTAGACAGAGAGGTAGGCAGAGAGAGAGGGGGAAGCAGGCTCCCTGCTGAGCAGAAAGCCCTTTGTGGGGCTTGATTCCAGGACCCTGAGATCATGACCTGAGCCGAAGGCAGAGGCTTAATCCACTGAGCCACCTAGGTGCCCTGAGAGAAGTTCTTTATTAAAATGCAGATTCCTTTGGAAGTAGTTACACCTTAAAATTGTGTCAATCAATACTAAATTATTAGTTAATAAAATAGTTGTCCATTAACTTCAGTAGAGGTTGCAGGGATAATAAGGACTAGGCAGTTTAGAGAAGGTGGTTAAGAAGGAATTAAGTGGAGTGCCTGGATGGCTCAGTTGGTTAAGTGTTTGCCTTTGCTCAGGTCCTGATCCAAGGGTCCTGGGATGGAGCCCCACCTTGGGCTCCCTGCTCAGTGGGGAGTCTGTTTCTCCCTCTGCCCCTCCCTCTACTCATGCTGTCTCCTGTACTTTTTCTCTCAAACAAATAAAGTCTTCTTTTTGAAAAGAAAGAATTAAGAAGTAGTATAGTTTTCTTTATATATCTGAGGTTGCTTGGATAGTATTTATCACTTGGTTCTTAATACACAGGAGAAGACTTGTTATCAAGGCAATACTATGAAGTAGTTAGGAGCACAGGGTTTGGAGTGAGACAAGCCTGGATTCAAATACTAGCTGCATCATCTTGAACAAGTGACCTAACCCATTTTAGCCTCAGTTTTCTTATTTGTAAAATGGGGAAAATATTACTTATGGCAAAGTTTTGTTGTTAGGAAAAAGTGCAATCTGAAAACTTCTAAGAATAATATCTACAATGTAATAGTTGCTCAGTAAGTGTTTCCAGATATCCCTGGTCAAATTGTGTTGGACATCTTCCCTTTGCCTCTTTATCTTTTTCTGTCCTACTCTGTGCTCTGGAAGACTGATCTGTATAGATTCCATCACTGGATTTCCTTGTTCTCTGCCTTCCTGGTGGGTTAGAGCAATAGAGAATACTAGTAGGAGATCAGAGGGAGGAAAATTAAGTTGGGGGTATTTTTTCATTTAGCTTCCATCCTTCAGGATGCCATGGGCCGATTAGGTTCTTCAAGGAGGGGTCACAACTCCAGTCAGGAAGCCCTCTCCATGGAAACCTTTCTTTTTCCTTTTGTTGCTTTTTCAGGCCTGAGGAGATAACTCCCCTCTAATATCTCCCAATATTTTGTTATCTCTTTTTGTTGTTTACCACACCTTTGTAAATAATTCCTTTATTAAACTTCCCTCAAATTATTTAGTTTGAGCATGCCTGCCTATTTCTTGCTGAGACCCTGATTGGTACATTCTCTTACCATTTCTAAATATCTATGACAAATAGAAGGAAGACACATATACTGAGTCTCTATAAAGGCCTGAATTACCTGCCCCAGTCCTTCCTTTTAGATGCTGAACTCCAATGAGGGTACAGTTTTGTCTAGTGAAAGAACACAAAGCAAAGGGTCAGAAGACTTAGAGCTTTGCTTTGGTTCTGCCCTCAATTCTCTGAGCTTGGGCAAGTGCCAAGGCTCCTCTGTAAGTCTCAATTCTTCTATGAAATTAAGGTATCGAATCAGATGACTTCTACAGTACTTCTGGTGCTTACTCCACAGTGACTGAAGCTTTACATGGCAGAATTGTAGCAGACATTTTTTTGTTCAAAGATTTTTTTTTCATTTATTAGAGAGAGAGAGCGAGCAAGCACAAGTTGGGGGGGAGGGGTAGAAGAAGAGGGAGAGGCAGGCTTCCCACTGAGCAGGGAGCCCAATAGGGGTTGATCCCAGGACCCTGGAAAGGAGACTGATGCGTCTCCCAATCTTCCTTAGGAAAAAAAAGAAGAACAAAACAAACAAAACTAAACTAAAATTAAAACAAAAAGGATAAGAAAGAGCGGAGGATGAGGAGAGAAAGGAGAATGAACAAAGTTTTACAAATGATAGGTGAAGCTTTTAAGCCTTCTAATCAATCTCCCTGCCCTCAGATTGGCAGATTAGGACTCCTGACATCTGAATGATTTATTATGACTTAAAGTCCATACTTACAGCACTTCAGCTTGATTTCTTCACAACAGGAGGCAGTGGAAGGAGACAGATGATAGGCAGGAAACAAGACCAGTCACAGCAGAAATGCGAACTTAAATGGTGCTTCTTCTATGTGGTCTTGGCAGACATCAGAATTTTTTGTTGTTGCTATGGTTGTTTGGTTTGGACAGTTTGTGAGAGTAAGGAGAGGAGAAAGGGAGGTGAATATTTATACACACTTAGACAAAAAGAACAATCAGGGCATATGGAGAGGCATATAACAGCAAGGAGTGGTTTGGGAGAAAGCAGGGAGAGTGTGCATTGAGATCTATCATGTTCTAGCTCACTGTGTTGTGGGCTTTATATATGTTACAGCATTTAATCACTACAACAGCTATGTGAGGCAGAGATCATGATAATTTTAAAGAAGAGGAAACAGGCTCAGAGAGGTTAAGAATCTTGCTCAAGTTCACTCAGGTTTATCAGTAAAGGGAAAAAACCAGTAACATTTGAGCCTAGGTTTGGCTGGTTTCAAAGTCTCTACTTTTCAGAGACTGCTAAAAAATAATGTCACAAATTATATCTCATGATTTCAGGGCATACAGATAGTTTAAAACAATTCATGCATTCATTCAAGAAATATTTATTGTATATTTACTATGTTCCAAGCAATGTTCCTGTATACTGGGATACAGTGGTGAACAAGTCAGATGAAATCCCTACTCTTACCTCCTAGGACCCTACCTCCGAGTGAGGGAGATAGATAATTAACAAGTATACAAGTAACAAGATATAATTTTCTGGTCACCATAAGTGTTTTTGAAGAAAATTAAATAGAAGAAATTGATTGGGAGGTGGTCATTTGTGTTTTCTCTGAGAAAGTGACACTGAAGTTAATTCTAGAATGGCTCAGGAACTGACCTGCAAAGACCAGGTAATAAGAAAATTTCAGACAGAGGTATAGCAAAAAATAGAAGAGGAGCCAGTTTAACTGGAGAGTGAAAGAAAGAGAGAGGGTGGTATAGATAACTGTAGATCATAATGAAGGATTTGGTTTTTATTCTAAGAATGATGGTGAGCCACTAGGATCCTCAACTACTTTCTCCACCCAGGTCTCAATGGAAGGATTTCCTGAGAATAAACCTGATGATTTAGGATTCTTAATGTAAATCTTAGCTACCTCTCAGATAGAATTAATCAATATCCTTCATGACAAAAACACTTATTAATTGTCAATTTGTATATGGCACAAGGTTCTGGTTTAGTGGTTGCCACCCCATCTCTCCCTCTCTCTGTGTGTGTGTGTGTGTGTGGAGTGTGGAGGTAAGGGTAGTATGCATTACTACAAGATCTGGAAGGTCAAGGAGGTGGGTGGGCGTACCCACAGATCTCAGCAGTCCTCAGCCCATCTCCTCTCCAGCTAAAGAACATAACCTCTTTTCCTTAGAGCTTGTGCCTATTTCTTGGTCTACCTGCCTGATTCCCTCCTGAATGAAACACAGCTTCCAATGAAAATGAAAGGAAGATGTTTGCATGGCTTTGAATCTTGCATTGACAATTGCAGCAAATGCATAGGATGTATTTACATGATGCTGGAAACATTTATGTGGTATTCAAATTACATAGGTTGTGGAGAGGAGATTGTTTAACAAAGATTGAGAGGACTGATTTGATTTCTTAATTCAACCCAAGACTATGTGATGGTAGGATATGAAAATAATTTGCTCAGTGATGGAAGATTTCATCTTTCTATTAAAAAAATAGAAGGAAATAAGGGGGTGGTACCTAGAGGGGTCAGTAAGAGGGCTTCTGCTACAGTAGTTATTGATCTGGGTGCTGGTTACATGAATATGTTCAATTTGTGAAAATTCAGTGAGCTGTACACTCGTGATTTGTGCTTTTTATGTATATTTTATACCTCAGTAAAATTTTACAAAATGCGAACTAAGTGAAATGCAACTCTGAAGGCATTTTCAATATAATAAATCCAGGATAATTAATAAATACTGGAATAGGAGTTTAGAGACTTAGGTTCAGTATAAACTCTTCCACTAACTCACCTGAATAAGTAATAAAAATGCAGAGGTTTGAGGTAGCCCAATAAATGACATCTTTTCTTTTCTTCCTCTGGTTCTAAAGTTAGAGACAAAGAAGTAAAGCAGGCAGAGCTCAAAGAGCTTTATTTCTGATGGAAGTGCTAGAGGAAGTGATTTAGATATGCTTACCAAGTAGCCTTCTTAATTCTGAACTTCAGAATTTGGCAGAGGTACCCCTCTAGGATCAAGAAATTCAAGAAAACTGTAGGTCTTGCCCAGAAAGGGGATTTTATGGCAGCAAATAGAAGAGAGTCCATCCCCTCTAAGAGCAGATAGATCTCTACTGGCTACACATGGCCTGTTCCTGCTCCCAAATCCCCCAATCAGAATTCCCTCCTCCTGAGAGAGAAAAAAAATGAGAGGCTGAAGAGAAGTCATCTGTGTTATGCTAGATATTTCTCCACTTGGGAACATGAAGCCAAAAGAAAGGGTGTCCCTAGCTTCCTTAACTGGCAACAAAAACAACTCCAGCCATGAAGATGATAGCAACTGCCATTTATTGATCACTTACTATGGTGAGGCACAGGGCAAAATGTTCACCCATGTGTATTTTTACACATAGTATCTAATTGCACTCTCACAATAATCTCAGGAAATAGGTATGATTACTATCTCCATTTAATATATGGAGTAAGCTATCCAAAGTCATATAGCTAGGAAATGGTAGAGCCAAGATTCAAACATAGACTCCAAAAGCCATAACCTTAGACATAGCATTAGCATAATGAAATGTAGAGACTAGCATTGGGCTGCCACATTTTAAGTCAGTACCACTTCCTGGTTGTGTATCCTTGGGCAGATAACTTAATTGCTCATCGTTTTCCCATCAGTAAAGTGAAGATGTTCTTTCCCTTCTCTGGGACTCAGTGTCCTTACCTGTGACATGTATAGAGTAGATGAGCACCATAGTTCTCAGAGTTTGACTTCTGGACTAGGAGCATCAATATCATTAGGAAGCTTATTCAAAATGATGATTGTGCTGAATCTGAAACTTTAGTTTGGGGCCCAGAATTTGTGTTTCGGTGAGTCTTCCAGGTGATTCTGATACATGCCAAGGTTTAAGATCTGCTGATCTAGATGATCTCAAAATTTTCTTCTAGTTCTGTCCTTCTGAGAAAGACAACTATCATATGATCTCCCTGATATGAGGAAGTGGTGATGCAACATGGGGGCTTAAGTGGGTAGGAGAAGAATCAATGACTTCTAACATCAATGTTACTTGTTACTCTTTCTTCTTGTTAGGTGTCCACCCACTAGAGAAGACATTGCTTTACCCTGAAGAAGCTCTCACTGTCAGACTGGTGTTGGTGGTGTTGGGGAAGGGGCATAGATATGCCTTGAGGAATGCTCTTTTTGATGGGGGAAAACACACCATTTTAGTGTCTTGGGAAGGCCTGATGGTAGGGCTTCAGTTAGGTCTGCCTCTTTGCCTCAGACTGTGCTACTGATAGGAGAGGGGATAGAGATTAAAGCCAAATCCTTCGCCTGAGGTGGGAGTTGGTATGGGCTGCAGCAGCTGCCAGGGTGGCTGGGCTAGAGATATGGCACGAGGTTCAGGCCCTTACAGAATTAAACTGTGGGACATGGTTAGGAGACCATGTTTTTAACATTTCTTCTGACTTTCCTGGGCTTCTTACTGCCTTTGCTCTCCTCCCCAACCCCCAAACTCTAGGTGGCCTGAGCATTCTGACTTCCAATGTCAGTGAGGCAGAATTTGTCAGAACAGAGTCAGGACCTCAGAAGAAACAACAGGTAATTTGGAATAGTTAAAGGGCAGCTTTTAACTAAAAACATGTCTTTGTATTATATGGCAGTGGATAAAGTCCTCATTATCACCTCAACACAGCTAAGGGATAATATTCGGTAATTATGTGAAAGGTCTTTGACAAGCTTTATAAATAGAGGATATTATTATTATGAAGAACACTGAATTGGATTCTTGGGCAAACCATAGTTTTCCAATAAAGCCAATACAGGGGTTTAGAAATGTCTACATAGTGTGCTTCTAGGGGTGTCATTTAACATCTTAGCGCAAATTTATTTGTCAGATAAGTAGCTGTTACCTTGGCAATTCAAGCATGGAATTGGGATAGGAAAGTTTTGCCTGGATGCTGGGGGTGAGGGCAGGAATCCTAGAGGGAATTGCATGGATTAAGTGATATACCATGTACAAAGTACCTGGCATGGAAAAAGTACTTAATAAAATAAATTAAAGTAGGAATGTTTGGAATAGTTGGGAGGATGGGATACTGTCTAGGGAGAGCAGTTTGGAGGAAGACGGGAACACTGATCAAGTGGTGGCCTGGGGAATATTGGAAAGGAGGGGAAATAAGAATGGGGTACAAAGGGGAAAGGAGGGAACAAATCAATTTGGCTGACTTGTTGAGGACTGTAAGGGCTATTCAAAAGTCCTTGGCGTCCTCAGGCTGAAAGGCCTAGGAAGGCAATTTAAAAAGGACAGGTTTGTTTTGCAGCTGAGAGGGTTATTTTAAATCTTTTGAATTTTACTCTAAGCCACCTTTAAAATGTCTATGCCACACAGGTCAGTAACCTGTTGGCATGAGAAATTACATTCTTTTCTCTGGAGCTTCCTGACAGAATAATAATATATTATAGCAAAATCAAGAGAATTAACATGAATCATGCAGCTTCCTTCTTAAAAGTTGTGCTTAGCTGTCTTAATGAAGCCAATTTTCAGGCCAATGCTTCCCTCAGATGGAACAAAACACTGGTTGAAATCGGATCAGGAGTCTGTCACTAACTGTGTAACTTTGGGAACTCACATGGCCATTCCAGGTGTACCTTCCTTCCTTACATACCAAATGGCTTCTAAGACCCTGTTTTGGATTTTCAAATCTTTGGTTCTCAGTAAGCTTGCATGCTTCCTCCTTCCTCCACACCATGGCTCACAGCTCCTCTAGCTGCTTTCAGACAGTGAGGGAATGCTATAAAGTTTGCATACAGACAGTAATCATGAATGCATAAAAAGCAAGACAGGCCCTAAACACCAGTTGTCATCATCATCAAATCCTGTCACATCCCAGGGAAATAGAGCGAAGACTCCAGGAAGAAATTATATCCTGATTCTAGATACCAAAATGTCACATTGTGTTGACCAATTCCTGCAGATGTTGTCAAGCAAGAGGCATCATGAGACATTAAAAATTCTCTTTGTGAGTTTAGACTGCCAAACATCAGACTTGCCTCTCTTCAGTTACAAACTGGGCTGCAGGCTGGTCCCTTCCTTTTTCCCTTCAACTCTCTGATGTGGGCTGAGGCCAAGGGCAGGGATCCTTGGCCCACTGGCAGTCCTTTATCTGGCTCATTCACAGGACTCTTCCAGAAATGTCTCTACAAAAGTTACAGCCACAACACAGTGGTTTGTTCTCTGTAGGCTGCCTGCATGGCAAATGCGATTTAAAGGAACTCTTCAAATGATTGCTAGGACTTTGTCTGGGAAACTGTATAAAGCTGGTTTAATTGGGAATGCATACTTCGAAGAGTTGTAAATTCACTTTATGTTTGTTCTGTTTCTACCTCTCTTTGTCTTTTTTCCATCAGCCCCAACTGTTTTAACTCAGTAGTAGTTCTCTCCCTCCTTTGGGACTCTGGTGTCCTCTCTGGCTCTCTCCTTGTCCTCCTGAGCCACCATCCCAGCCGCAAGGCACTTGGAAAGAGACCAATGTGTATAGGATATGCTTCTTTATGCCCTGCCTTTTTTCTATGCCCACCAGCCTATCCAGAGCTCCCACTTCTGCCTCTCCCTTCGGTCTCATTTTATATATCTTAGGGATTCTGGATCCACATGATTTATATGAAAGCCATTTTAGCTTAGAGGAAGAACAGAGTTCACAGTGTCACATTTCTGAATAAATTGTGATTGGGCTGATAAGCCTGAAATAGGCTGGCAGGAAAAGGGCCTTTGAATGTGTTTTCCTCTACCTGGGGTGCCTTTCCTAGCCTTCTAAACCTACCTGACCACTATATCTAGTATTTCTGCAAAGCTCAGCTCAGATTTTACCTTTTCTGTGAAGGTTTCATTGAACCCTGCTTTACTGGTCTTGTCCCCCCTCTTATACACCTCTAACAACAGCTAACATTTATTAAGTAGCTCTTATGTGCCAGGAATTTACATGTTTTAACTCATGTAATCCTCATAATCATTTTTTAAGATAGGTATCATTTTGCTGATAAAGAAACTGAGGCATTGGTTTAAACAACTTGTCAAAAGCAACAAAGAAAGTGGCAGAACTAGAATTCAAACCCAGGCCTCTGGTCTCCAAAGCCTTTACTTTACTATCTCTCCCTTCCCCAGTATAGCTAATGTAGCATTTATTGCTACTAGTATAACTATCTGGTTACTTGTCTATATCCACAACTAGATTGAAAATTCTGTGCAAGGCAGAGGCGGTGTTTCATTCATTTCCATGTCCCCAGAACCTGGCACAGTGTTTGATGCAAAATAGATGTTCAGTAACTGTTGAATGAATGAATAAACAAATTTTGCTCAAAGAGAAAGCACAAAACTTTTAGAATTAGAAAACTTGGATTTGTATCCTGGCCCTGCCTAGCTGTATGATCCTGGGAGTTATACAATTTTCTTGAGTCTTAGTTTCTTCTTTTGTGCAGTAAAAATAAGAGATACTTCAAAGTCTTATCTTGATCATTGAATAAAATTATGTTTTTAAAGTACCTATAACAGTAAAAGCACTCAATACTTGGTTTCATTCATTCATTCATTGATCCATCCATTCATTCACTCAGCAAATAATTGTTGTACAACTGATATGTGGCAGACACTATAATATTTGTTGGGTATACACAGTGAAGAAAACAAAGTTCTCACCTTGTGTAGTTATATTCTAGTGTTGAAGAGGAATGAAATAAAGGAATAAACAAGTTAAAAATATGTATATAACATTTATACAGTGAATAAATAGAGTAACTGGAAGGCTGTTTGATATAGAAAGGATAGTCCAGAGAGGCATCTGAAGACTGCTGCTGATATTGAGGCTTGAAAGATGAGGAGGAGCTAGTCCTGTGAAGAGCCAAGGATGGCTATTCTAGGATGAAGGAGACTATAAGTTCCTTGAGTTTAGAAAGAGATGAAATTATTCAAAGAAGAGAAAGGTGGGTAAGATGGTTGGCATCTAGAGAGTGAGGAGCAGAGAGGTAGAAAAAGAGGTTGGACAGACAGGCACAGACAGATCCTTAAAGGTCTTGCTGTCCCTGTTGAGGATTTTGGATTAATCCAAATGCAATGGGAAGCTTATAACTAGGTTGTAAGTGAGGGAGTGGCTTAGTGTGATTTATATTTTTAACAGCCCACTTTGGCTGTTGTGTGGCATGTAGATTAGCATCCTATTGAAGTAGTTTAGGTCAAAAGTTCCAGTACTGGAACTAGTGTGGTAGCAGTGGAAATGGAGAGGAATGGTCATATTTGAGATATCTTCCAGAGGTAGGACCATTATAACTGGCTAACGGATTGGATATTAGGACAATGAAAATGGAGGAATTAAGGATGATTCCTATCTTTGGATTTGAACAACTGGGTAGATGGTGACATAGGAATGTCTGGGAAAGGAGCACATTTGGGGGGAAAAACAAGAGTTATACTTTAGCCATGTTATGAACTGAATGTTTGTATCCTTTCAAATTTATACATTGAAGCATTAGTTGCCAATATGATGGTATTTGGAGTTAGGGTCTTTGGGAGGTGATTAACTTTAGCTGAAGTCATCAGGGTGGGGCCTAAGAAAAGGAAGAGAGGCCAGAGCTCTCTTTCATGCTCTTTTTCTCTGCCATGTGAGAACACAGTGAGGAGGCAGCCAACTGCAAGTTAGGAAGAAAATCTTTGCCAGGAGCAGAATCTGCTGGCATCTTAATCTTAAACTTCCTGGTATGTGGATATCTCCAGAACTGTGAGATATGTTGTTTAAATCATCAGTCTATAGTATTTTGTTATAGCAGCCTGAGCTAAGACACATGTTAAATTTAAAATGCCTACTATATATCAGAAGAAATATCAAATACAAAGACTTATGAGTTCGGATGTCATAGGAGAGGTCAGAGTTGTGGGATATGAATTTAAGAGTCATTTGCCTTGTATAGTATTTAAGATAATGAGAATGGGTGAGATTACTGAAGGAAGAGTATAGATAAGGACAATAACAAATAATAGTAATGGTGATAATGATAATAACAAATATGTATATAGGGTTTATTATGTTTTAGAAACTATTCTAAGTGTTTTATATACATATATATATATATGTGTATATATATACACACACACATATATATATTCATTTGATCTTTAAAACACCATGAAATAAGTGCTGTGATTATTTCTACTTTGCAGATGAAGATGGATTAGGCCAATTGCATAATTTCATACTAAGTAATAACAGATAGGATTCAAAACCAGGAAGGTTAGCTTCCAAGTCCATTGTCTTAACTACTATGCTATTATTTTCTCTCAAAAGAAGAGAACCAGAAGTCTGCACCAGGGCTCAATCACATTTAAAGGGTAGGGAGAGGAGTACCCAGTGAAGGAGACTGATGAAGAATAACTAGAGAGTATGGTGTCAAAGAAGAGAAGAGAAAGAAGGTTATCAACAAGAAAGAAGTGTTAAAGCATGTTAAATATTTTTGAGTAGTTCAGAAGAGAATAGAGAAGTTTCCACTGGATTTGTCAATATAGAAGTCACTGGTGCCCCGAAAAGAGCTATTCCTTCCTTATTTATTTTCCACTTTCTGAAAGATTCCCCTCTTCAGTTACCACTCTCTTTGTCAACATTTATGATACCCTTTAATACTGTTACTGACCTCTAGCCATGAATTTCATCTGCCACTAGGTATATGCAATCGGAACATTTCATTTCCTATGGGATGATTCTAAGTGATGTTTTATATTCAGACTTTTATCCCACTGTCTTATTTTGGGGTGAAATGGTCTATTTCCTTGATTTTTTTGTTTAATTTCTTCTGGAGATATTTTCCCATGTCATCAAAAGAATTACATAAAAGACTCTCTCCTTAGTCCTACTGTTCCCACTTGCTCAGCTAGTTCACTCAGAGTGAAAAAAGGGACAAAATTCCTGGCTGTTTCTGAATGGCAAACTGAGAGCTGTGTCACTAGGCAATTCTGTTGTATAGCACTCCCTCCCACTGTTCCTATGCTTGAGTAATCAAGGGACAGTATCTGAAGGCTAAATCTCCCTCCAGCAAGGATAATGATTCCTGCTAGGCAGTTCAGAGTAAGGACAGGTCACATGACCAGTGCCTCTAATTCGCCTCTTGGCAGGCTCTAGTCTAGATTTCTTATTTAGGGCACAATGGTACTTACATAGGGTGTGATTCATTTCTGCTGGTGTGTCTGAACACATCTGAATACATCAAAAGGAAACATTTCCAGATGGAGTCCTCTTGAACACTGCTGCCTGGGGAGGGTGAGCAATGCCACACCTCAGCCTCAACAGGACAAAGCACTTGGAGAGAGAGTTTCCCCTTGCTCTCTGATGAGAAAAAGCAGTGCCCTAAATAGGATGTCATAAACCTGTGATTTCTCCCTCAAGCTCAGGAGAGCAGATGGCAGGAGAACAGCAGGGGATTGACAAATGCTTATCACTACTTTGCATTAACTTTCTCAAAACATGTCAACACTGGCCTTCCCTGGAGCTCTCAGTCAAGGCATTGTTTTAAAAGGGAGCATTCATGAAGTTAAGTTCCTCAGTGAGTAAGTGCCCCATTGCCATTCCACACAGATTTGGAGCTCTTAGGGGTCAACAAGTCAAGGCACTTAGCTTTCCCTCACAAAAAATATCTTCTTCCTGTAGAAATGATTCATCCTAGGTACTTACCCCCAAAGCACTGAGATATTTAATTTTCTTTGTACTTTGTTTAATTTTCTTTGTACTTCTTTGATCCTTCAGAATCATGGAAAACCCAGAGCATAGATGGAGGAAGGATTATCATTGGTGTTAAATATGCCAGAGAAAAAAGAACGGATTATAGGAGAACCTATGATCCTAGAATAGTAGAATTGACTTACAGCCTGGTGGGAGGGTCAAGAGGATGGGAAAGGAGAGATTGTAAAAGCAACTTGAAAAAGGGAAATTGAAATGGTGAGAGGAAATGTGGGACAAAAGTACCTTCTAGGACAAGAGATGAGGCAGAGGGAAGATGGCCTGTGAGATGATGTAGGCCCACATGATTAAGAACAAGTAAGATATTCTCTACCACCATCCCTCCTATAGATCTAAAGATGGACAAGGAGAGATCTTCTGTAATTTTATTCCACCCACAACTTAAAGCAAAGGAGTGCATGAAGGGAACAGAAAGGAAGGCGAAGGAGCCTTGCCATTAGATCAGAAATAGAAACATCTGAAACTTTCCACTGGAAAAACTTGGCAAGATCAGACCCTCGTGGGACCTTAAAGGAATCTCAGTTTAACTCTTATTGGCCTACATAGTGCAAGGGTGTGGTGTGCTTGGAAGAGCTTGTAGTCCCGGGAGAGAAACGTGACCATGAAAAGTTTCCTATGTGGGAGTTTAAGATGAAATATTCCTTTTTGTAAACTACTTCAGACTGGCTGGAAACTTGTGATCACAGTGAAACCTGTCTCGAGGTCTGCTCTTCACCTCTACCAAGTCCCACCCCGTCAATGATGACTTTACCTTCTTTTGAGTTTCCAGGGAGAATATCTTTTTAAGGCCAAGCAATCAATTTTTATGGGCATCTGCCTGGAATTTAAGTTTAGAGTTAGATTCTTTACAATAAGGACAGTATATTGGCCGAAGTTAGACCCAAATCATCACCAATAGATTAGCCAATGTAACAGTTTCAGACGGATAAACACAAGGAGTAATCGACCATGATTTTCCAGAACTCCATCAGTGGGTCTGAGCCTCACCCAAAAGGAAGTAGGAGATGAAATACTGCTGGAAAATTTTGTCTGGGACCCGGTGGCTTTGTGCCTGCAAAATTAGTCAAGCCTCAAAATTTGCTCTAGACAGAAAAGTAGAAACCCAAGGAGTAGGATTTCAGGGGTCACATTCCTAAAAATATATCACTTCTCCCACCTACTGGCAGATGAGTAAAAATATTTTAGAAGGTGACAGAGCCTTTCATTCCATAATCCAATCTTCTCAACAGAGGCCATGGCCACAGTTACAGAGTTACACCTTTTTGAGAGCAGATTTTCTTAGTAGAAAGGACAGAGTCCAAGAGTTTTGCCTGCTTGAAAGTAAGAGTGGTGGGCACTGGCAGGGTGAGAAAGGGAAGTCTGGAAATGTGGAAGCCAAATTACTGACTTTACAGTTTTGCTAAGGATGACTAGCCCTTTTCAAGTGGGAATTTTAGGAGAATTCATCCCAAGGTGATGGCAAGATTCTTCTTCAAGTAGCTAATGCTTTCAGTTATTTGACATGTCATTACTGTGCCTTTGGAAAGTATTAAAAGGACCTCAGATATTTTACGTGCAAGTTATAACACTTCTGACTTAGCAGTTCTTTGAATTTCCCCGCAAGCTTCATGAACCCTAGAATATTTTTCTTCTTTCAAAAATGCCAATTTCTGATCAGTCTGTTTTGATCAGATGTTCTTTTTTTAAATTATTGTATTACTTCAAATAACCCATAGCTTATTCCCCCAAAATCAACCTATTTGGGGTAATTGCTAGTAGGGACATAGCTAGAGTTCTACACAGAAACACTTTCTATTAAAAAGACATCTTTGCCTTTCCTTTGAGGGGGGTAAGAATTATAGAAAAGGATAGCTGATCTCCAGCTCCAGGATCTAGCGCACGCTGGATCTCTTGGGCTGCCATCCATCTGAGCACCTCCTCGGCCTCAACAGAGAAGATTTACTGTTGCAGCTGGCCAGTGTCCTTGCTTTGCAGCAGAACAGCAGTCACACAATGAATATGCAAACCAGAAAGATATCTGAAATTCCTTTTCTTGTTCAAGTAGACATCACAGACACCTCTATTATTATCTTTCCAGCTTGTTTCATGCAAGAAGGTTTTGTCAATTTTCATTTCAGATGAGCTGGGATGTACCAATACCAAAGGTAGAGGAAGAACAGATGGTTGGTCAGAGTTCACATGGGTTCAGGGAAAATTAGGGTGTGTTTGCAGCATTTTACACTGTATGGAGTGCTTGTGTGGAGGAACATATGTTGCCAGGAGTGAGACTTATGTACTCTTTTCCAAGTAAAACACTCTTCGTCTATTGCGCATCCTGCTAATGGCCAGCGGTGCAAAAGAATATGCCAATGACAAAGTCCCATCACCAGCTCCCAGAGGACACTTAGCAATCCTGCATCATCTCTTTTATTAACTTTTAAACAGCCCTGAGCTGTTAGCTGAACTGTAGTAGTAAGAAGAAAAGGAGATAGATGAAAATGACTGGGTTACTCAAAAGAGAGTTTGTACAGTATTTAATTCATCACCGGCAATGCTTCTTCCTGTCCTTTGAGTAATCCTTCCATTAACCTGATAGAGTGATTGGTTCAAGAATAAACTGAGTTGGAGAATGAACTCAAAACATTTTAGATTGTAGGCCATGACATAGCTGACCCAGAAAAACCTCATACACAGTTGAGGCATAAATTGTAGTGTAATAAACACTAGAAAGTGTAAATATTTGAAGATAAGGTATTAGATTAAAAATTACATGTCATGGGGGTCCCTGGGTGGCTCAGTGGATTAAAGCCTCTGCCTTTGGCTCAGGTCGTGATCCCAGCTTCCTGGGATTGAGCCCCACATAGGGCTCTCTGCTCAGCAGGGAGCCTGATTCCCCCTCTCTCTATGCCTGCCTCTCTGCCTACTTGTGATATCTTGTCTGTCAAATAAATAAGTAAAAATCTTAAAAAAAAAGATTTTTTTTCCTGTGATGAGAAATTTTAAGATCTAATCTCTTAGCAACTTGCAAATATACAACACAGTATTGTTAACTATAGTCACTGTAGTGTACATTACATCCCCATTACTTATTTATTTTATAACTGGAAGTTTATAATTTTTGACCACCTTTACCCATTTCTTCCACCACCGCTACCCTATTCTTGTCCCCCAACCCCTGCCTCTGGCAATAACAAATCTGGTCTCTATTTCTATGAATTTTTTTTTTATATTCCACATATGGTAGGAGATTGGAAGGAAGGATAGAGAAGCCAGGGCATTGAGGATCTGTTTCCTTCTTGCCTCTGATTCTTATCTTTGATAATAGCTGCATCCCTTTAAAAATTTAACCCCTTTCAGGTGGCCTTTCTTTCACACTTCCACTTTTCTCATTGAAATAATCTCGAGCTACTTCTGACCTTTTCCTAGATCCTGCCATGAATGTGATGATCAGAGTCACTGCAGGAAAGAGATAGAATTCTCAAATGGTTCAGCTAGGGAGATAGTTTAATGATTAGACTATTTACAGAATTATGGGTGGAGTTAAGGAACCTGCAAAGGGTAGTGAGACACCAAAGTGTAGCAACAGCGGGAAACTGTTACTATTGATAGGCCTGAAAGCACAGAGAAAGAATGGTAACTAGAACCAGGTGAGACCAGTAACTTTGAGAGGGGGCTTCCAGATAAGATCATCACAGGTAGAAAAACATAAACATTATTAATCTATATGTCTGGGGAGAGGAGAGAGTTGGAGAAGAATAAGTAGCTTGACCTTACTCTCATTGTACCCTCAGATGTCCTGCCATTTCCTCCCATTTTCAAAACCTAACTGAAAACTGGAAATCACAGAAGCACAGGTGATACAGTCTATGTAGGTCACCCTCCCACAATGCTGCTGGGAAGATAGGAGATAGATGTGGAGAGACAGATGGAGATTATCAAGCAAAATGGGTTACTATATACATTTAATGTTCTTGTTAAGTCTGAGGTTTGTTCCTTTGAAATTAACTCATTTTTCTGCTTTGATGCTTATGGGATTTCTTTTTCTTGAAAATTAAAAACTTTGCTAAGTCTTTGCTAAGTTTAGAAGTGAGGATCTCTCAAATACGGAAACTTTCAATACTTGACTTGAATTATTTTTTTTTAGTTCAGCCTAATTGGCAGTTAGATAGACATATCAAGATGCATAGAGTTTTAGAGTACTTTTTAGAATTAGAACATAAACTGGAGGTGTGGCCAGAGATCCAGGAGCTGGATAGTCTGTGGTAGAAAAATGTCTCTCTACTGTCTGGTATAATGATAGCAATTGTAAACATGTTTGAACACTTAAGGGCCAAGAACTTGGGTAATTGTTTTTGTTTTGTTTTGTATTGGCTTATTTAATGCTCATAAAACCCTCAGGAAGTAGGCATTATTATTTTATTTCACAGGTTGAGCAACTGTTTTTCAGGAATCTAATTTATTCAAGGTCCAACAGTTGGGAAGTGATAAACAACATCAAGTTGCTGATCTTCTCAAAGTAGTATTTCTGCTACTTAAAGGTGGTCTCAATATATAGCAATTCCCATTCCTAAGCAAAATAGTTGAATTTGACTGGATCCATCTTTGAGAAGAAATTGTAAGAGTGGAAGTAAACTATATTGTGGAACTCTCTGATTCAGGATAGCCCTCCTTATGTTATTGGAGGGCAGTATAGTGGTTAATAGCATAAGCTTTTTAAATCAGACTGATCTAATTCAGAAATTTGGCTTTGCTACTTATTAGTTCTCTAAACTTGGGAAAGTTGCTTAATCTTTTTGCCCCTGAATTTTCTTGTATGTAAAATTGTGGTTTTACATAGTGTTGCTTTGAAGATTAAAGGAGTGCTCATATGTAATAAGCATTTAAGAATTATTGTTATCAATTCTGTATGGCTGTCATGATCCAGGATAAACCAGTGTGGGAATAGAATTGAAATCTTTAACATTTGAATGTTGCTGCAACAGCAGGGAACCAGATACATTTTTTTCCCCTAAGGAGGATGATTACTGGAATAGTCTGGAAGGAAAAACTAGATGTAATTTACTGGGATCCTTCTAGTTCAGAACAACTGTTAACTTTTTTGATGTCATGAGAATCCATTAGACGGACAAAATATGACTCAGACATTTCAGCTCTGGGTTCAGAAAATCCATTTCTCAAGGTTAACCTAACGAACTACTTGAGACAGGGACATATTTAAAGAATTTTTGATATGGTATGATTTTTGAATTTGATATGAAGAACTTATCCAAGTGAAGAGTGATAACATAGAGGTCAATCTTATTTATTACTATAGATACAAAAAGCCCCAAATGAAATATTAATAAACTAAATGTAGTAGTGTATTAAAAAAAAGAAAGCATTGTTATTAGTAGACTTAACTATGGGAAGAATGGTTCAACATTGCAATATCTATAAATGGAATTCACAATATTAACATATTAAAGGAGAGAAAACATGATAATCACAATAGGTGTTTTTAAAAAAGCCTTAGATCAAATTCAATACTCATTCTACATTTAAAAAAAATAACATGATGGAAAGAAATTTCCTTAACTTTCAAATAGGGTGTCTACTAAAAATATATAGCACATATGATACTTAATGATCAAATATTAGACACATTCTCATTAAAGTCAGGAAGAACCCAGAGATGCTTGCTTTCACCTCTACTAATCAATGTTACTCTGGAGAACTTAGCCAATACAATTTGGAGAAAAAAGAGAAGGAAGAGGTGGGGGAGAGGTGAAAAGAAAGATAATTAGGAAGTATTAATATTAGAAAGAATGGAAAAGGCAGTCATTAATTGCTGATAATAAGATCACATATTTAGAAAAATCCATGAGAATCAACGGGCAAACTATAAGAGTTTAGCACAGTAGCTAGATATAATATCAATATACAAATGTCACTATCTTTCCAGTAAAAACCAATTAGAAAATGTCATAAAGTGTCTAATGCACATTAGCAATAAGACTAAAATAACACAGAGTAACCTAGTAAAATATGGAATAATTCTACATAGTAATATTTATTAAAGATTATTAAATTACATAATAACATATAAATAAATGGAGAAGAATTGGAAGGTGCAGAATTTTAAAGATGTAAATATTCTCCAAATTAATGCAGAATTTCAAAAGGATATTAGAAAAAACTTGAATGAAATTCTTCTGGAAAAGAAAATGAGCAATGACTGTACCTCCCTACTTGATATTTACTTCAATATCTGTATTATATATATATACTGTATAAATTTATAATAATCAAAACAATGTGGATGTAGTTTAAGAATGCAATAACAGGGGCGCCTGGGTGGCTCAGTGGGTTAAGCCTCTGCCTTCGGCTCAGGTCGTGATCTCAGGGTCCTGGGATCGAGCCCCGAGTTGGGCTCTCTGCTTAGCGGGGAGCCTGCTTCCCCCTCTCTCTCTCTGCCTGCTTCTCTGCCTACTTGTGATCTCTCTCTCTCTGTCAAATAAATAAATAAAATCTTAAAAAAAAAAAGAAAGCAATAACAGACTAATAGAATTCCAAAATAGCCTGTATTTTAAAATTGGAATTTAGCATGTGATAAAATGTGACATTTAAAATAAGGGGAATGTGATGGACTCTTTAGTAAAAGATTTTTGGGGACAAAAATAATAATCTTTTTTTAAAAAAAATATTTTATTTATTTATTTGACAGAGAGAGAAATCACAAGCAGACAGAGAGGCAGGCAGAGAGCGGGGAACCAGGCTCCCTGCTGAGCAGAGAGCCTGGTGCAGGGCTCCATCCCAGGTCCCTGAAGTTATGAACTGAGCTGAAGGCAGAGGCTTAATCCACTGAGCTACCCAGGTGTCCACAAAACAAAGCTTTTATGAGCAAAATACTACAGTTAACCTAAAAACCACAGTGGAAAACGGACAAATTTAAAAACATAAAATAAATTAAAAATGAAAAAGTAAAAAGAAAACAAAACAAAAACCTCTGAACATCTCAACAACAAGACAATAATAATAAAATCTCACTGAAATCTAGGTCTCAAACTCATGGCTCATACATTAAAAGTACTTTCCTGCACAGAATTTCAAATAATTTTTTGGAATGTTACTTTCAATACTTTTTGTAGAATGTTAATACTTCTAGGTGGTCATTGTTGCTTTGTTCCTTAATGTTTTACACTTGGTAAGCATCATACAATTACACTACCTTCCTGGCTTTGTAATTGTTTCAGTTTGTGACCTGTGAAACAAAATGAAAAGAAAAAGAAAAAGAAAACACTGGAGAAAAAAAAAGACTGGAAAAAAATTTACAATATATGTAAAAGACAACTGATTAATACCCATAATATACCAACTGGTATACAAATCAGTAAGTAAACAAATTGTTAGGAAATGAACAAGGTTATGAATAGGCAGTTCACTGAAGAGATACTAATGGCCAAAAAGCATATGAAGAGATATTCTTTCTCACTGGTAATGAGGATAATGAAAAATGGAACAAAAATCAGATTTTCTTTGCTCATTATGTTGGCAAAAAATTAAAAAGATTGATAATGTGTAGTGTGATTAGGGTGTGGGAAACTGATACTCTCACACACTATTGGTGGGATCCATATGGCCATTCTGTTATATAATTTAGCACTTACATATCAAACTTTAAAATGCTAATATACTTTGATGCAGCAAATTCACTTATAAAAATGCTTGCGGGGCAACTGGGTGGCTCAGTGGCTTAAGCCTCTGCCTTCAGCTCAGGTCATGATCTCAGGGTCCTGGGATCAAGTCCCACATCGGGCTCTCTGCTAGGCAAGGAGCCTGCTTCCTCCTCTCTGTCTCTCTGCCTGCCCCTCTGCCTACTTATGATCTCTCTCTGTCAAATAAATTTAAAAAAATCTTAAAAAAAATGCTTGCACATCTGTACAAGGAGACTTATACAAGGATGTTTATAGTTTTAAAGGACTGTAAACTATCTAATGGTCCATCTGTAGTGGAAAGATTAAATAAATTATGGTACCTCCTTGCTATGAACTACTATTGTGCAGCTGTAAACAAAATGGAACAGACCTATCTGTACTGACATAGAGGTATCACCAAGGCATATTTCAAGATGAAAGAAATAGGTAGCATAAAAATGTATATAGTATGATCCAATTTTGTGAAAAAAAAATTCAAAATTCTATGCATGTGTTTGCACATGCATAGGAAAAATTCTGGGAGGATATACACAGTGCTGTTAGCACTGAGGTTATCTCTGGGGGAGTGATATAGAATGGAGAGTGCTGATGAAAACAAACTTTTGTTTTTACTTTCTATACTTCTGTATGGTTAACATTTTGAAAATTTTTATTGAGACATAGTTTGTGGACATTTTATGATGAGAATGCATTCTATTTTGGGGTTACCTGAGTAATTAGAAATATTTTCAAAAAGAGTAAACGGAATGTATTTGAAAGCTTTTCATATTCCTTTCCATTGGGAGATGAGAAAGTACAGATGGAAGATTCGGGAAGTAGAGGAAGTGAAAGTAAGACAAAGCGAGATCACTCTAATTCTACTTTGGCACCATATATTTTTTAAAAGCCAATGGTATTTCAATTCAGTAGTTTGTTTAGGATCATTTATCAGCCAGAGTTCAATCAGGAGTGCAGTTCTATAGTATAAGAAACTAATGGTAATAATTAGAACTAAGGAGGCTTAAGTGGGTAGAAGAAGAATAAATGAAACAAGATGGGATTGGGAGGGAGACAAACCATAAGTGACTCTTAATCTCACAAAACAAACTGAGGGTTGCCGGGGGGAGGGGGTTTGGGAGAAGGGGGTGGGATTATGGACATTGGGGAGGGTATGTGATTTGGTGAGTGCTGTGAAGTGTGTAAACCTGGTGATTCACAGACCTGTACCCCTGGGGATAAAAATATATGTTTATAAAAAATAAAAAATTAAAAAATAAAAATTAAAAAAAAAAGATGGAAAAGTTCACATAAAAATAAATAAATAAATAAATAAAAATAATTAGAACTAAAAAAAAATTAAAAGGAATTAAACTGCTTACAATTGTGGGAGGAACATATTGCCAGACAGAAATAAAGATTCAAAAAGAATAGTTCAAAGATCACTGTAAAGGCCACTAATCAGTTCCAGTGCAGGTGCAAGAGTTGGAACTTGGAGGGAAATCTGAAAGGTAGGCGTGTCAGGCTGTGAGAGTTGGGCTGTGAAGGGGGATGATGCAGAAGACTGTGGAAGGTTGTTGGTTTTGTTTGGTTATACTGTCTCGGTGAGGTTGCAGTGAAGCATCTGGTGGTGAGCCTTGTATAGGGAAGAAAAACTGGAGATGGAGCAGGAAAACATGAGGACAAATTGGAACCTACTTATACCTCTGTTTCTTACTGCTTCTAAACAAAGATGACATTTGTAGGGTAATGGCTATTGCTTTACTTCTGTCTCTGAAATCTCTCACAATCTCACTTTTTGCCCACTCTAAGCAAACACTATCCAAGGAAAAGGATTCTAGGAAATATATCCAAGTTGACAAGAGAACAAACTACCATAGACTTTATTCAATAATCACTAAAAGATAATAGGGGCATTACATCAACTGAAAGAAGGACTGTGTATTCATACCTGTGTTGGATCAGAAAGATGTCTCTATTTTGTAGCCCTCTTTGGATTGGTCCATGCTGTAAAGCCTTTTTGGTTTTGCTTTGTGACTATATGGGCTGCAGGGTTGTTTTCAGAGGTCCAAGTTTAGCAGGAAGTGATCCATATTAATAATTCACTCATGTCATTCAGTCAGTGAATATTTATCAGATACCTAATATGCAGTTGGTGCTGTGCTGGTATTGGGGATATAGAGTGAGCAAAACTAGATATGGTCTGCTTCTATATAGTTCCCATCCATGTGGCTGAATCACAAACATGTGGGTGTACAAGTGCAAGATATAAAAATTATAAGTTTGGTAAATGTTATTATAAATGAGTGTATTATGGTGGGATAAAGAGGAGATTTAACTGGTCAAGGAAGATTTGAGCTACAATTGAATGACAAGTAAGAGTTAAATATGTGATAGACAATGCTGGTGGTCACAGTGGGGAATAAAGTTCAGAGTGTATGTAATTTTCTATGCAAGAGAAGGCATGGATATTCACTGAACAGAAGCTGAGAATGAAGAGAAACTGGGAGATTTTTTTTTTTAAAGTAGGCTCCATGCCCAGCATGGAACCCAATGTGGGGCTTGAACTCATGACCCTGAGATCAAAAACTGAGCCAAAATCAAGAATAGAGACACTTAACTGACTGAGCCACTCAGGTACCCCCTGAGGAGAAAGTGGAAGATTTTGATGGCCAATGACTGCAGTTCTGTGGGAAGTGGTACTCAGTGGGTTTCTAGGCTTCCCATTCACTTGGCAGATAGTTTGGTTGGATTTGCAACAGCTTTTTGGAACAGGAATAAACTGGAGGTTAGAGACTCCTATCTACAGTTCCATGGGAAGTTAGAATGTCTCCCTCTCCTGTAATTGGGGTTGAAATGTAGGTCAAACCCCAATCATTTCTACAATTTCAAGCAGACCAAGCAGTTTCAGTGGGTGTCATGTAGCTGCCTCCTTGGTGGAACACATTCAAAGTGTATGTTAGCAAAGCTTCTTTTTAAATATTAACTTGAGGAGGTGTTAGGTTGCAGGTAGAGCAGGGTCCCCAGCTGCATCCTTAACTTGACACACAAATCTGCAGGTCCTTGACTCTGTGTGGGTGAGAGGGGGTCAGAGAAATCATGGGCTCTACCTAAGATCCTTTAAACCCTCAGTCTCTGATGGGGAGTCTGGATGAGGTATAGATTGGGATCCATGGTGCAAGGACAGGAGTGGAGTTGCCAAAACCAAAAATATGAACAGAGCTAAAAATTGTGCACAAAAGTCAAGTTTCCAGAGCTAGGAGGGGAGTAGTCTGGAGGGTCACCAAATGCTCATAGCCAGGTATGCAGTTCTGTGCACAGATACACGGACCGGGGGCCTATGTGGTGATAGTATCAGAAATAGAGGCTAAGGATAGTAGTAGTGATGGTGGTGGGCATGTCTGTGACACTTGTCTAGAAAGACAGATGTTGTCTGCTAGGTGTTTTTTCTTCACTGATGGGAATATCAGGTGTTTATGGAATATCCACTTAGAAATATCTTTGCAACTCCATGTGTGTCTGCAAACCCTTTGTTAGTTGTTGGTGTATGAAGAGATAAGGAACTTGAACTAGACTGTAATCAACTATTTTACTGTGCATACTTTTATTTAGTTCAACTGTTTTTTTTTAATAGAAAGACTTTCTCAAGGAAGGAAGTGGTATGTTTATATGTGTGCTTCTGGACAAGCTCCTTATCTTATAGCTGACCAGCATTTTGAATCACTCCAGCAATAACTCTGGGCTAGAGCAAAATCTAGGAGTCATCAATATATTTGCAGTATTTGAAAGTATGAAGTAGATAAGACTTCCCAGGGAGCATACAAAAAATGTGAATACAGCTAAGAACAAGACCCAGAAGGATATTAATATTTTTTATTGTTCATTTATTGAACATATACTGTGCTAAGCACTCTACATGCATTACTTCATTCAATCTTTATGAGAACCCCAGAAAGTAAGGTAAGTATGATAATTCCTATTAAATATAGGAGTAAACTAAGGTTTATGGTTACTAATATTCTGTACCCAATGTCAATGTATGTGGGTTTCTCCACACCACCAAGCAATTCTGTGACACCAGCTGGGTGTCCTACAAATCAGCTCAGTTCTGACCCTATCTACCTGGAGATAGCATCAGATCAAGTTAAGAGCCCAGTCCCACAAGACTTCCCCCTTACCACATTCAGATGCCAATTGAAAGTCCAGGTTGTCACCTGTGCTTCTAAACCACTGACTATAGATTGGAGACTCCAATGGCCAAGGGCTCTCCCTGGGCTTGATTAATTTGCTAGGGCTTCTCATAGAACACAGAGAAACATTTTACTTACTAGATTATTACCAATTTATTATAAAAGTCTATAACTCAGGAATAGCCAGATAGAAGGTATGGGGAAGGGGCATGGAGCTTCCATACCTTCTCCCAGCCCACCACTCTTTTAGTACTTTCATATGTCCATCAACCCAGAACTTTGAACCTGTGCTTTTGGTTTTTTATGGAGGTTTGATTACATAGGTATGATTGATGAAATCATGGGCCATTGGTGATTGATTCAACCTCATCCCCACCCCTCCCCAAAGGTCAGAGGAGTGGAACTGAAATTTACACCTCTAATCACATGGTTGGTTCTCCTGGCAACCAGCCCCCTTCCTTAGGTATGGTCCAAAAGTCACCTTGTTAATGTAGCAAATGACACCTTTATTGGTCTTATCACTTAGGAAATTCCAAGGATTTTAGGAGCTCTGTGTCAGAAACAGAACAAATACCAATTCTGTATTTCTTTTTTTTTAAGATTTTTTTTATTTATTTGTTTGACGGATAGAGATCACAGGTAGGCAGAGAGAGAGAGAGAGAGAGAGAGAGAGAGAGGAGGAAGCAGGTTCCCTGCTGAGCAGAGAGCCCAATGTGGGGCTCGATCCCAGGACCCTGGGACCATGACCTGAGCCGAAGGCAGAGGCTTTAACCCACTGAGCTGAGC
Source organism: Mustela nigripes (assembly GCF_022355385.1). NCBI lineage: Eukaryota > Metazoa > Chordata > Mammalia > Carnivora > Mustelidae > Mustela > Mustela nigripes. The sequence goes on from NC_081575.1 coordinate 46,406,781, forward strand.
CACCCAGGTGCCCCCAATTCTGTATTTCTTATTTTAAATCACAGTTTCACAATTACAGAGTCAGGAAGTGGCAGGACTGGGAATCTAACCCACGCTCTCTGATTCTAGAACCTACACTCCTAATTGCTAGAACCTACCAGGAAGCTGGCTGGAAGGAGAGACCTCCCCAGAGCCTTTTATTAGCAGCAGTTTATGAGAGGGAAGGTGTTTGGGGGTAGAATCAGATGGGGGTCCAAAATGGTTCCCCGGATCAAGGTCTGAAAACAACAAAAAGGGAGTTGAAATGAGCTCATGGGAGTTAGTGTCTGGGCAGCCACCAGTTCCTAATACCTGAAGTGGGCTATTTAGTTTGTTTGATGAGGTGGGTTTGTTGCACAAATTCTCTTGATTTGTTATTATGTATTATGTGACTGAATAAGGATACCTCATTTAGAATGGAGCTAGTAGGCCAGAAGGGAAAACTCTCATGCTTTACTGAGACAGGGAAACTAAAGGGACACCATGAAATACTCCTTTCTTTGCTCCTTTTCCTATTTCTGCTGCTAGTACCTACATGCATGCCTTAAGCACACATTATAGGACAGATGATGTATGTCCTCCTTACAGAAGTGAAGGACTTAATGATCTCTATGGAGTCTCCCAGCACAACAGATAATATCTAAAGGAGTCACCAGGTGGTGTCATCATTTTCCAAGATCACTGACTCAGCAAGACCCCTGGCCCAAGGACATAAGTGACTTATGGAGAAACTCATCTTTGTTTCTGGGTTACTGAGAAGAAGTGTGCACTGACAATCATCTTTAATAAAAACCCCAGGGCCCAAGCAAAGAAGCAAACTCCTTCTTTCCTGAGCCTCCTAGATGCTCTGTCCACATCTACACTCTCTATGTCTTCAATTGTAATTCCTCTGTTATTCCTGAATAAACCCATTTTGCTGGTAAAATAGCCAGCTGATTTACTTTTAAGCTTGGCATTATGATGCATGGTGCCTGGCAGAGTGCCCTGCCTTAAAGGGCCAGAAGTGGAACAGATGGTTATTGGATGCTGGAAATATTTTGGTCATGTCAGACTGGCTTGGTTGGAATGTTGCAAGATCATCCACTTGTGATAGGACTGGGAAGAGAGTTTCTAAGACCTGGGAAGAGCTGAGAACCTGAGCTAGGAGAGACCTGAGCTTTCTCCAGCTTCAGAGTATCTTTGTTCTGTAAATGGACTGAGAAAGATTTGGGCCCTATGAAATAGGAATAAGTGGGCAGGCTCATTAGGTGTTTGGGCTTCTGAAAGAGAATAAACTGCACCTTTCTGCTATCTCAGCAGGCAAGAGGGAATGAGATGAGGAAAAAGCTGTCATAGAAGCCACATGCCTGGGGCGCCAGGGTGGCTCAGTGGTTAAAGCCTCTGCCTTTGGCTCAGGTCATGATCTCAGGGTCCTGGGATCAAGCCCAGCATCAGGCTCTCTGCTCAGCGGGGAGCCTGCTTCCTCCTCTTTCTCTGCCTGCCTCTCTGCCTACTTGTGATCTCTGTCTGTCAAATAAATAAATAAAATATTAAAAAAAAAAAGAAGCCACATGCCTTCCTGTGAGCCTAGAACAATAGGCAGCAAACCTAACTTTCTTCAAAGAGAAGAAACTTCCTTAATTTGCAACTAGTGACTGGTTCAGACAAAGTGAATAAAACTCATCTCTATTTACTTCACACTTGTAAAACTACATGATACTGTATTACAGAGTGATTTTCTCTCATTACTCTTCACATGCTGTACCCCACTAGATACTTTATTGTTATAGCATTATGCCTAGAATAGTGCCTAGCACATTGTAGGTCTTCAATAAGTATCTGTTGAATGAATGAAGAAACAGAGCAATGGATCTTAGAGGAAGGAGGACATAGAGATACTTATGAGAAACAAAGAATAGTTAGAAACACAGAATTGCACTAAACTATTTTGTCTCAAATCCCATCTCTGCCACTTATTCACTATGTGATCTTGGGCAAGTTGTTTAACTTGTGCCTTAAATTCCTAATCTGGAAATTGGGGGAAAATTAGTATCTATTTCATAGGGTTTTTTGTAAGATTGAATCATCTTGTAGGTGTAAAACACTTAGAATAGTGTGCCCAACACATAATATAAGCAATATAAATATTTGCTGTAATAACTATTATTATTTTGAAAAGGTTAGTACAGGAAATACTGAGCACATGGAAGGAGACAGGTTAACATTCTCCAAGTAGTTGCTATATTGCAGGAAATATGTTCCATGAATTACTTGTACTACTTTTTTGATTCTTCACTATAACTTTGTGAGCTCGGTAGCATTATTATCATGTTAAAGATGAGGACACTGCATCCCAAGTCAGGCAAAGCTGAAACTGAAACCTTGTACTGTGTCCAAACTCTTCCAACTTTAGAGTACTAACTACAAGCTCCAGATCATAAGAAAGGGCTACATCTGTTTTTATTTATAATTTTATTGTCAGCTGCTAGCAAATAGTGGGTACTCAAAAATGGTTCATGGATTTGAATGAATGTTAGAGAAATAAATGCTTTGAAGAGCAGCAGAAAGGGAAATTCTGACTAAAAACTGGGGAAGAAACTAGGAAAGCTGTGGAGGCTGCTGGTCAGAAGTAGGACCAGAGCAGACCAGAGTGGGCAATCAGAACCTTTCCACACTGTAATGAATACAGCTCTTGGCTGTTACAGTGCCCATAGGGAGCCACTTTGAGTTCTTGATCTGTGGCTAGAGATTAAAATTATTTTTTAAAACTAAAAAGAAAAATATAAATATACAAAATACATTGTCATTGTAAAAATACACACAAGAAGATTCAAGGGAAATGGCAGAGTAGGAGGATCCTATGCTCACCTCATCCCACAGACACAACTATATAACACATCAGTGTAAATAACCCAAGAAAACAACCCAAAGACTGGCAGACCAAACTCCATAACTAAAGGTAGATAAGAGACCATATAGAAGAAGTTATGAAGGGTGGAGATACAGTTTGGGAGAAAAATGGACTGTACCCAACTGAGATCAGGAGGGAGTTGGGGGTATGGTGAAGGTCAAGAAATAGACTATCACATAGGCAGCCTTCTCAGGGAAGACAAATCCCCATAATATTTGGCTTTGAAAGTTCTTACAAGCACCGTGATTTAAAGCCTGGAATTTAAAAAAATCAGCAGGCTCAGCTCCTGGAGAGCCAAGAGAGTGTTAGGAAGCTGAGTCTTCACCCTTAAAAAGAGATCATGACAAACAGTGCAGATGCAGCATAGACGCAGCAGATTGAAAATGCCTAGGGCACACTGGAGGGAGAGTTATTTGCTCACCTCAAAGCAGGGCCCAGAGAGGCAAGAATCACAGGGAGATGCCACCAGGAACAAAGGAGCTGGCAGGTGCCATTTCCCTCCCAGAATCTCCAGCATAAATACATGGTCACCTGTGGAAACCAACTGGGACAGTTCTGACACTTGCTACCTAACTTGTTTGCACCAAGTCCTGCCCCACATACTTCAGTGGATCCACACTTTCTAGTCATGCTTGCCTTAGTCTCAGCACTGCAGGTCCCCTCCTCCAGGAGACTGGCATGTACTCTGCCAACACCTTGTCTCCCAACCCAAGGCCTCAATTCTGGCAGTGGGGGTGGGGTGTCAGGTCTCATTTTGCAAGCAGAACAGGGCACACATTATTAAAATGAGCCCCACCTGGCCAGGGACCAAACACTGCCCACAAGAGACAAAGAGCCTCTCCAGGTATCTGGATTTAAGGAAAAAGTGGCCAGGACACAACAGCAAAACACATATAACACATATAGGAGACACTCCCTGAAGCACCAGGTCCTGGAGAATAGGGGACACTGCACTGCTGGGCACTACAGGACCTCTCATTCGTAAGGCCATTACTTACCTTCAAGAGCCAGAGAGGTAGCTGACTTTCCTAATACACAGAAACAGACACAGAGAGTTAAGCAAAATGAGGAGACTAAGAAATATATCCCAAATAATAAAAAAAAGAGGATAAAATCACAGCAAGAGAACTAAGTAAATCAGAGAGATAAGTAATATGTCTGATAGAAAATTTAAAATAATGATCATAAAGATGCTTACTGGACTGGATACAAAAGTGGAAGACAGTAGTGAGACCCTAACCACAGAGAATAAAAGAACCAATTAGATATGAAGAACATAATATTAAAATTAAAAATTCACTAGATGGAATAAATAGTAGGCTAGAAGGATCAGAAGATCAACTCAATGACCGGAAGGACAGAATAATGGAAAGTAATCAAACTTAGTAGGTGAGAGGGAAAAAATTATGCAAAATGAGAATAAACCTTGGGAACTCAGGGACTCCATCAAGTGTAATAACATTCACATTATAGGGATCCCAGAAGAAGAAGAAGAGAGAAAAGGGGGCAGGAAATTTATTAAATAAATAATAACTGAAAACATTCCTAATCTTGGGAAGGAAACAGATATCCATATCCAGGAGGCACAGATATCCCCCAACAAAATCAACCCAAGGAGGTCCACACCAAGACACACACTAATTAAAATCTCAAAAAGTGGAGATAAAGAAAAAAAATTTAAAAGCATCAAGAGAAAAGAAGACAGTTACATACAAGGGAAATCCCATAAGGTCGTCAGGGGATATTTTAGCAGAAACTTTGCAGGCCAAAAGGTAGTGGCATGATATATTCAAAGTGCTGAAAGGTAAAAATCTGCAGCCAAAAGTACTCTATCCAGCAAGGTTATCATTCAGAATAGAAGGAGAGATAAAAAGTTTCTCAGATTAAAAAAAATCAACAAAAACTAAAGGAGTTCATGACCAGTAACCCAACAAACAATACTACAGAGGACTCTGAGTGGAAAGGAAAGAACACAAGTGAGAGTATGAAAAGTAAGAAACACAAAAGCAATAAAAATAAGTATTTCTGGAAAAATCAGTCAAGGGATTCACAAAATAAAATGATGTAAAATATGGCATCATTTACCTAAAACTTCTGTGGGAGGGAGAGGAACAAAGAATAGGTTCAAACTTATTTGACCATCAGGTTAATATAAACGGCTATATGCAGAAGATGTTAGGTACAAAACTAATGGTAACCACAAATCAAAAACCAGTAATAGATGCAAAGAATAAAGAGAGTGGAATCCAGGTATATCACTGAAGAAAGCCAACAAACAATAAAAGAGAGCAAGAGAAGGAAGGATTAGAGAAACACTACAAAAGCAACCACAAAACAAGTAACAAAATGTCAATAAATTCATATCAGTCAATAATTGCTTTGACTGTAAATGGACTAAAAATGAAAGAGTGGATGAAAAAATAAGAAAAAGTAAGACTCATCTATATGCTGACTGCAAGAGATTCATTTTAAACTGAAAAACATATGCAGATTCAAAGTGGGGAGATAGAGACAATTTTCATGCAAATAGATATCAAAGAATGCTGGGGTAGCAATACTTATGTTGGTCAAAATAGTCTTTAAAGCAAAGACTGTAATAAGAGATAAGAAGGACACTATATATAATTATAAAGGGGACAATCAAATAAGAATTATAACAATTGTAAATATTTATGCACCCAAAAAGGAAGCACCCAAATAGATGAAAAATTTAATAACAAACATAAAGGTACTAATCAATAATAATACAATAATACTAGGGGACTTTATCACACCATTAGGTCAATGGGAAGATCATCCAAACAGAAAATCAATAAGAAACATAGGCTTTGAATGTCACACTGGACTAGTTCGATTTAATAGATATATATAGAGAGCATTCCATCCTAAAACAATAGAATACACATTGTCTTCAAATGCACATGGGACATTCTCCAAAAGAGATGACATATTAGGCCACAAAATAAGTCTCAACTAATTGAAAGAGAACAAAGTCATAGAGTGCATCTTTTCTGACTACAATGTTATTAAACTAGAAATCAATCACAAGAAAACATCTGGAAAGACCAAAAATACATGGAGGCTAAATAAAATGCTATTAAACAATGAATGAGTCAACTAAGAAATTTTTAAAAATTACATGTAAACAAACGAAAATGAAAACACAACAGTCCAAAACTTTTGGGATACAGCAAAAGTGGTTCTGAGAGGGAAGTTTATGGCAATACAGACTTACCTCAAAGGGGAAGAAAAATCTCAAATGGACAACCTAACCTTACACCTAAAGGAACTAGAAAAAGTAGGACAAAAAAAACCCAAAACCAGCAGAAGGAAGGCAATAATATAGAATAGAGCAAAAATACATGATATAATAGAAACTAAAAAAAAATTAAAAAAATAAAAAAAAATAAAAGAACAGATCAATGAAACCAAGAGCTGGTTCTTTGAAGAGATACCAAAAAATTGATAAACCTCTAACCAGATTCACTTAGAAAAAAAAGAGGAGTTAAAGAAACAAAATCACTAATGCAAGAGGAGAAATAACAAATAACAACCAATACCGAAGAAATAAAAAGGATTCTAAGAGAATATTATGCAAAATTATATGCCAACAAATTGAACAACCTAGAAGAAATGGATAAATTCCTAGAAAAATACAAATTACTGAAACCGAAGCAGGAAGAAATAGAAAATTTGAACAGACTGATTACCAGTAATGAAATGAAATCAGTAATTAAAACACTCTCAACAAAGAAAAGTCAAGAACCATAGGCTTCACAGGTGAATTGTACCAAACATTTAAAGAAGAGTTAATACTCTTCTCAAACTATTGCAAAAAATAGAAAAGGAAAGAAAACTTCCAAATTCGTTCTAGGAGACCAGTATCACCCTGATACCAAAACCAAATAAAGACACCACAAAAAAGAGAACTACACACCAATATCACTGATGAACATAAATGCAAAAATCTGCAACAAAATACTAGCAAACTGAATTCAATAATACATTAAAAATCATTCTCCACAATCAAGTTGGATTTATTTCTGGGTTGCCACGGTGGTATTATATTTACAAGTCAATCAACGTGATATAGCATGGAGCCTGCTTCTCCCTCTCGCTCTGCCAATGGAAGCAAGAATATGAAATGGGAAAAAGAAAGTCTCTTTAACAAATGATTTTGGGAAAACTGGACAGCTGTGTGAAAAGAATGAAACTGGACCACCTTCTTATACCATACACAAAAATAAACTCAAAATGGATTGAAGACCTTAATGTGAGACCTGGAACTATAAAAATCCTAGAAGAGAGCAGAAGCAGTAATTTTTCTGATATTGGCCATAACTATATTTTTTCTAGATATGTCTCCTGAGACAAGGGAAATAAAGGCAAAAATAAACTACGGGGACTACACCAAGATAAAAACCTCTTCACAGTAAAGGAAACAAGAAAACCAGAAGGCAACCAGTGGAATGGGAGAAGATATTTGCAAATGACATAACCGATAAAGTGTTAGTATCCACAGTGTATTAAGAACTGATATAACTCAACCCCCAAAGAAGAGCTAATCCAAGTAAAAAATGGGCAGAAGATATGAACAGATTTTTTTCTCTAAGGAAGACATGCAGATGGCCAACAGACACATGAAAAGATGCTCAACATCACTCATCATCAGGGAAGTGCAAATCAAAACTATAATGAGGTATCACCTCATACCTGTCAGAATGGCTAAAATCAAAAACACAAGAAATGACAATTATTAGCGAGGACGTGGAGAAAAAAGAATGCTTGTGTACTGGTGGTGGGAATGCAAACTGATGCAGCCATTGTGGAAAACAATATGGAGTTTCCTCAAAAAGTTAAAGAACTACCCTAGGATCCAGGAATTGCACCACTAGGTATTTATTCCCATAATACAAAAACACTAATTCATAGGGATATATGTAGCCATATGTTTATTGCACTATTATTCACAATATCCAAATTATGAAAACAGCCCAAGTGTCTACCAATTGATGAATGGATAAAGAAGTGATGTATATATACAATGGAATATTTTTTAGCTCTAAAAAATGATATCTTGTCATTTGCAACCATATGGATGGAGCTAGAGAGTTTAATGCTAACTGAAATAAGTCAGAGAAAGAAATATACCCTATGATTTCACTCATATGTGGAATTTAAGAAACAAAGCAAATGAACAAGGGGAAAAAAAAAGAGAGATACAAACCAAGAAACAGACTCTTAATTATGGAAAACAAACTGATGGTTACCTGAGGGGAGGTGGGTGAAATAGGTGATAGGGATTAAGGAGTATATGTACCATGATGAACATCCAGTAATGTACAGAACTGTTGAATCACTGTATTGTATACCTGAAACTACTATAACACTGTATGTTAAGTATACTAGAAGTAAAATAAGAAAAAAACTCACACAGTAAAGACAAAGTGAAAATTCTTTGACCATCCTGTAACCATTAGTTTGATGTGCATCCTCTTAGAAATTTTTCTATGGGGCGCCTGGGTGGCTCAGTGGGTTAGGCCGCTGCCTTCGGCTCAGGTCATGATCTCAGGGTCCTGGGATCGAGTCCCGCATCGGGCTCTCTGCTCAGCAGGGGGCCTGCTTCCCTTCCTCTCTCTCTGTGATCTCTTCCCTTCCTCTCTCCTACTGTGATCTCTCTCTGTCAAATAAATAAATAAATAAAATCTTTAAAAAAAAAAAAAAAGAAATTTTTCTATGACTTTCATTACATATGCAGAAACATAAATAAGTTTGGTTTTGTGGGGTTTTTCCACATAAATAATATCCTACTGTATGCATTGCTGGAGAACTTGCTTCTTTTTCATTCAACAATTTGTTAACATTGTTTTTCTGTGTTAGTCTAGAGAGATCTATCTCATTTTAAAGGGTTGCTCAGTATTCTATGTTGTTTGGATAAACCATAGTTGATACAAATGCTTCTCTTTTTCTTTCCTTATTTTCCTTTCTTTTTTCTTTCTCTTTCTTTGTCTGTCTTCTTTTCTGTCTCTCTTTTACTCCTTCCTTCCTACCTAGCTTCCTTCCCTTTTCTCTTTCTCTTTCTTCTTCCTTCCCTCCCTTCTTTCTTTCTTTCTTTCTTTTCTTTCTTTCTTTCTTTCCTTCCTTCCTTCCTTCCTTCCTTCCTTCCTTCCTTCCTTCCTTCCTTTCTTTCTCTCCCTATCTCTCTCTTTCTCTCTCCCTTTATTCTCTCCCTCCTTTGCTCTCCCCCACCCCTCTTTTCTTTCTTCATTATAAGCAGTGCTAAACTGAACAAACTTGCAAATTCCTGTTTCTGCTCATGTGCAAAATTTTCTCTGAAGAGAGATTTGAAAATGGAATTTTTTAGCTGAAGAATATTTTCATTTCAGATTTAGTAGATAACTGCCAAGTTACATAATTAGAGTTAATACAAAGAGATACAAAAAAATTGGTGCTCTCTGAGCTCATTGGTCTCTCTACTATTGAATTTTTTTTTTGCCTTTTTCTGTATTGTTTTTCCTTAGCTTCTGTCTGAAGTCACTTTTCAAAATTAAACCCTATCTCAGCAAAGGTAGGAAGAAAAATTGCTCAGCTTACACCAATCTCCGGGAAATTGAAGGCACAGGAGGTGGCCCTAGGGACTGTATGATAACTGCGCAGTCCTGACTGCCTGGGCTCTGCTTGGGAGAGGGTTTGTGAGACCTAACAATGGGATTTGTTTGGGGAGAGTCAAATGTCTGCAGTATTTGTCTCTTCCAGCTTAGAATGTATCTACATACACTTTTTTTGGAGGTCTTGGAGAACCCTTCACCATGGGTAATCCTTTATCATCCAACCCCCAAATCAAGAAATAGGGAGACTATACATTTTACAGAGAATCGAGACATTGTGAAGAACTTGTACCATCTTCAACCCTAAAACCTGCCCACAGGGTTTCTTCAAGACTTCTCCATAGATCTCTATTTATTCCTTTTTTTTGCTGCAAATTATACTTGTATTTTCTAGAACTTTGGCAGTCAAAATTATAGTAATAATAAGTAATACATAATTTATAATTCATTGGTGGTATTTTTCTGTTAGAATTTTAAACAGCCTTATAGCAATTTTTATTTCTAGTATTTTTATTTGCATATACCTGACTACATTAGCATACTTACCATTCATATACCTCTTAGTGTTTGCAAAGCATTTTCACACCCAACATTTCATTTACTATTTGCAGCAACCACTACTGTCCTTCATTTTATAGAAAATGAGGCTCAGGGAAGGTAAGTTAACTTGCAGAAGGTCCCATAGCGTGTGAGTGACAGAGCCATACTTAAACTCAGATCTACCTAGATCTATTTTCCTTGGCCATTATATTACAATATATGGTCATCCTTTATGAGTTAATTTGATTTTTTTTGGCCTGGGAGTATAAATGTAATTTTAGTTATCTCCTTTTGATCCTCTAAAGATGAAGCAACTGAGGCTTGCATCTTGAATTTCCTAAGCATGATAAACAAATTTTTGGTGAATAAGAGAAACAAATGGAAGGCAAAGAGTGTCTGGTAGCTTGGTACCTGGATTTTGAAGGGAAGACTCCTCAGGTGTGACTGAGAAGACTGAGCTACTGTCTAGTAGCACAGTCTGTCACTCACATTGCTGTCAGCATACAAACAGTGCTGCTGGGCAATGCTGCAGCTGTCATTTGTTGAGGCCGGCTCTGGAGGTGGCTGCTGCCTGACTTTCTTGCTCAGAAGGCCTGCCTTTTGAACGGTGGCACACTTGGTGGGGCTGCTGCCTGTGTCTTTGCCACTCAGAATAATGTCAAACTGAGGCTAAACCCTAGCCCTAAAGTCTTCTTCTCTACATTTATAATACGTGTAAGTAATATTTACCAAGTTCTTGCTACATTCTAGGTACTGTAATAAAATTATTACACTTATTAATTCATGTAATCTTCACAATAGCCCTACAAGGTAAGGATTATTACTATCAAATCCATTTTATAGATAAAGATGAGGATTCTCAGAAATGTGAAGTAATGCTAAAATTCACAGAGCTAGTGTGTGGCAGAGTTGGGACAAAATTCCAAGTCCATCTGATTTTAAGGCTTACACTCCTAACAACCTTTGTAAGCTTCTTTAAAAGCTCCCCCCTCATTTAAACAACTCCTGAAAGGACAATCAAACTATGACACAAAAGCTAAAATGGAATAGTAACAATAACTCTTTGGCATGAATGTTATCTTTTTGGCCATGTTCAAATAGCTTCCCAGTATGGATTATAATATTAATTTTGGATTAACCTCAATTTGTGTCCAAATCTCAGTTCTGCATCTTCTCTCTCCCTTGCTTCCTTTAGCTATAAAATTTGGATAAAAATAATAGCTACCTTTTTAGTGTGGTTGTGAAATATAAATGAGTTAATACATGGAAAGCATTTAGAATTCTCCCTGGCCCATAGCCAGAGCTCTGTGAGAAAGCTTTGTTAAGAAGATAGGAGAGAAATCTAGATATTTTGTTTCCTTAGGTGAAGACGAGTCTAATCTAGGTCAAAGGGAGCAGTGGAAATGGCAAAACTTTTTGTCTCCTAGAAAAAGAACTGTTACTCACTTGTGTTTATTGAAGCAACATGGGGTGTATCTGCAGCTATGGCTTGTCAGTTATGGCCTGGAGCAGATTTATGGACCAATTATGTTTGTCCTCAGGCACTCTGTACTTCAAACACTCTTCTTCTCCCCATGCCTCATCTACACCTGTGCCTGTGAGGGAACCAAATATCCCTTACTTTCACTGAGGAATCTGACTAGAAAATTTCCTCCATGCAGTTGCTTCCATTTGAACTGAGCCCTAGATGTTCAGTCTAAACTCCTGGTGGTATTTCAGGCATTAATCCCTGGGTGCAAAAGGATTATTTGAACCTCAGGGCTTCCAGGTACCTCTCAAACCATAGCAAATGTTCAGTAAGTTGATTCTTTCTTTACTCCAGGCCTGTACACGGTGCAGAGTGGACACACGTATGAGGTCCCCAAGGGCCCCTTCTTCTTGAATAATAAAAAGAGATTTTTCCCTCTTGCTTGTAGCTGTGCTTCAGGGAGGTCAGGGTTTGGAAACCCAGCCTAATCCATATTATCAGACTGTCAAGAGAATGGGATTACACTTGGCTTTGTAATTGTTTTCTTTTATTAACTTTTTAGTGAAAAATTTCCCTTCATTGTAATTAGACCTAGTGATTAGAATCTCTAGAGTTTGCTGTTTAAGTACCAGCAAGTGTTAAAGTGTTTAGGATTGTGAAGAAAGCTGCAGTTTGAGTTGTTTGTGGAAAGGGAAGGTTTAGGCGGGCCCTCAGCCTCTAGGGCTGTTGATTTAGAACAGGCATTAGGTTCCCAGAGAGACTTGGGAGAAAAGGTGTTTATAGGGGCCATTAATGAATCCATAGGGGAGACTGAATTATTTCTCTAATAATGTGGTCCATTTATTTTTAAGATCATTTGTGAGTTCCTTATATCTTCTACTTTGTAGTGGAAAGAAAAGAAAAGGTATATTTCTGCTCCTTGGATTTTGGAAAATTTTGCCCTGAGGAAGACAGAAAGGCTCCAAAATACAGTAGGACTCTAGATATGGAAATGCCTTTAAAGACAAGTACTTATTAATATATAAGGAGCTCTTAGAGATTCATAAGAAAAATATGAACATCACAATAGACAAAAAGACAAAGGGAATGGACAGTTTACACACACATGCACATACACACACACAAAGAGAGAAAATAATAAAGAAATAAACATGGCCAATAGTCATAATTTGAAGAACAATGAACTCAAATACTCTAATGATACCTAACACATTGACAACAATTAAAAAATTAAAAACAAATTGTCATAGCCAGCATTGGACAGTTTAATGGAGAAAGAGTTCTAGAGGAGTTATAAATTGATCTGACCTTTCTGAAGGGCAATTTGAGAATACATAACAAAAACTTTAATATATGCATATCTTTCACTGTTAGGTATTTATCTTAAGGAAATAATTAAGAATCTGCAAAAAGATTAAGCTACAAAAACAGTTGCAGAAGCAAAAATTGGAAGCAACTAAATATCTAAAAATTGGAAACTGGTTAAATGAATTATGGTATAGGCATAGAATAGAAAATTACGTAGCTCTCTCAAATCAAGTTTTTGAAATTAGAAAATGCTCATGATATCATATTAAAAAAAGAAAGGAAGATACAAAGCTGTAGATATATAATGTGATCCCAATTTCATGAACAAAAGTATATTAAAAGACAAGAGTAAAATATACTTAAATGTGAACAATGATTATCTCCGGGTGGTGGGATGACAGATAATCTTTACTTTCTTCTTTTTAAGCTTTTATGTCTTTTCCAAATTTCATACAGTGGGTATGTGCTACTTTTATAATTAGAAAAAATGAGAACAACACAGAAATAGTATTTAAAAAAAGACATTTAAGCTTGTCTCTGAAAGCTAATCTTTGATTTAATTTTTTCTCTTCAAATTTAAAGAGAGTCATTTCCTTTTGGAAATGAGGAAAAACATTTTAACTGGTAGGAAAAATTATACAAAGGCAATTTTTTTTCTGAGGTATGTGGGAAATATCCCAAGATAAAAGTATTCCAGTGGAGTGTATGTATTCCAGACTGACCCTTCTTTGAAAGGCTTTATGTTACTTTAAAAAACTGCTTTATTGAGATGTAATTCACATGCCATAAAATTTACCCATTTAAAGGGTACAATTCAGTGTTTTCTTAGGATATTGGCAGGATTATATAGCCATGACCATCTAATTCCCAAACATTTGTATCACCCTAAGAAGAAAACTTACACCTACTAGCAGTCACTCTCCTTCCTTCTTCCCCCCACCAACTGGCAACCACCAATCTACTTTCAGTCTTTACAAATTTGCCTAATATGCATATTTTGTATAAGTGGAATCACACAATATGTAGGTTTTCATGAGATCTCATTTAGCATAATGTTTTCAAGTTTCATCCATGTTTTAGCATGCATCAGTACTTTGTTCCTTTTATGGCTGAATACTATGTAATTTTATGGCAATACCTGCCAGCTTTTGTTTATCCACTCATCAGTTAATAAACATTTGAGTTTGTTTTCAGTTTTTGGCTCTTATGAGTAATGCTGCTGTGTACATTTGTATATAAGGTTTTGCATAAAAATATGTTTCCTTTTCTCTTGGGCAGATAACTAGGTGTGAAATTGCTGCATCTTATGGTAACTCTATGTTTAAACTTTTGAGGAACTATCAAACTATTTTCCAAAGCAGCTGCACTATTTAGTATTCCCATGTGTTACCTCCCATCCAACAATTCTTACACATGCCCTAAGAAATACATTCAAAGATGATCATATGTGATAGCATGCACTAAGCAACCAAATATCCATAAATGAGGGATCAGTTAAATCAATAATGGTACATTTAGATTATGAAATACTATGTAGCCACTAAAAAGGATAAGGTTAGATAGATAGATAGATATTCTTACTAGAAAAGATACCCAAGATATATTAAGTTGAAAAAACAAGCTGTAATATGGTATTATTGACTTGTGTAAAATTCAATTATTACACATGTACTTATATGTGTATAGAAACTTTCTGGAAGTATACTGAGAAATTTGTTAACAGTAGTTATTGCTGGAGAGTGGGACTGGGTATGTAGGTAGTGATGTGAAGTGTGTTGTGGAAAAGAACTTACTTTTCAACTTAAGGCCAACTTAAGGCCACTTCTGTACATTAAAATTTCAAATAATGTGTATTATTTTATAAAAAGAAGAAAGTCTGCAATAGTAAAATTTAGTGTTTTCATTGGAAGAGATGGTTCCTGCAAGTGCACTGGGGAGGAAGTGCATACTTAGTAGTCCCAATAGCAGTTGATTATAGGGCAAAACCTCCCTATATCAGTAGCCCAGAGTTATTTAATCTCTTATAGGATATTAGGCCAATGTTTAGGAACTAACCCTTTTTGTTTTTCCTGTTACATCCAGATGCATAAATTTATGTTATTATGAGACGTATTTCCAGGCAAAATTTATGCCATAAACATTTCAGTAAAAGCAGAGCCCTCAAAATTAAAGTAGGAAAGATTGAGGAGATAACATTGGGATACATTGGTTGGTGACCTTTTTTTTGGTAAATTGCATTTTATAAAAAGAGGCAGAACAATTTGTTGTATGACAAAAACTTAGAAATTTCTAAAGCCATTTCTGGGTTAGAAAATAATCACTTGAACAATGCTAGACCATGGGACAATACACAGAATTTGATCATTTAAAATGAGCCAGCTGGTGACAGAAAACACAGATTTCTGTTTTTTAGAGGTCTTTGCATTAAAATCCCCTTGGTGTGAACCTCTGTGATGGGAGAGGGTAGGCACTAGTGCTTGGAGTAGTTGCCCATTCTTTTAATTGGAAAAAGTGGGTGGCCTTGGCTCTCAAATTAAGAGAGCCACATGAGATCTACAGCTTGGTGTCACAGGTACAGTAAGGATGAAACTTGCTCTGTTAAATATCCTTTACAATGGATTGCCTTCATTAATTCCTTTCATTTTTGTTTACACTTCCTTTTCAATTCAATTATGAGAAAATCGAGTACCTATGGGTGTGTCAGGTATTATGTTAATCTTTGTGGTGGATACAGTTATGAAGGAAACCAGGTTCCCATCCCAAAGGAACTCATTTTGGGGATATTTACAGCTAATTTATTAAAGTTTGCCTTTTTAAAAAATTTGCCTTTTTTATTTTAATTCATATTTTATATGCACAAAAGTTGTTATGTATTTGTTGAGCTTCTAAAGGCTTAAGATGCAAATGGAACACTAATTAAGTGGTCTAATTCGTGCCACTTATAAACTGTTGAATTCACCTGGGAAGTGGTCCAATGCAGAGCTGAAGCATGTATTGTTACATTGTAGGCAAGAAATTTAAATCTGTGTTCCTCTGTCTCTGGCTTTCCTATGGTAAGACCTGGAATCCTTCGTACCTTAGAAGAGCTGTGTTTCAATAATGTCTTCTAAACATGAAGTTTTATTATGGAGATTCTATAATCCATTGACTTCTTTTTTTTTAATATAAATTATTTTTTAATTTATTTATTTTCAGCATAACAGTATCATTATTTTTTCACCACACCCAGTGCTCCATGCAATCTGTGCCCTCTATAATACACATCACCTGGTACCCCGACCTCCCACCCCCCCCCACCACTTCAAACCCCTCAGACTGTTTTTCAGAGTCCATAGTCTCTCATGATTCACCTCCCCTTCCAATTTACCCCAACCCCCTTCTCTCTAACTCCCTATGTCCTCCATGCTTTTTGTTATGCTCCACAAATAAGTGAAACCATATGATAATTGACTCTCTCTGCTTGACTTATTTCACTCAGCATAATCTCTTCCAGTCCCGTGCATGTTGCTACAAAAGTTGGGTATTTATTTGTCCTTTCTGATGGAGGCATAATACTCCATAGTGTATATGGACCACATCTTCCTTATCCATTCATCCATTGAAGGGCATCTTGGTTCTTTCCACAGTTTAGCGACCGTGGCCATTGCTGCTATAAACATTGGGGTACAGATGGCCCTTCTTTTAACTACATCTGTATCTTTGGGGTAAATACCCAGGAGTGCAATGGCAGGGTCATAGGGAAGCTCTATTTTTAATTTCTTGAGGAATCTCCACACTGTTCTCCAAAGAGGCCGTACCAACTTGCATTCCCACCAACAGTGTAAGAGGGTTCCCCTTTCTCCACATCCCCTCCAACACATATTGTTTCCTGTAATCCATTGACTTCTTATAGAAAAGAAG
>NC_081575.1:46423522-46492145 GCF_022355385.1 Mustela nigripes
AAGAAAGAAAGAAAGAAAGAAAGAAAGAAAGAAAGAAAGAAAGAAAGAAAGGAAAAGAAATATGTGCATTTTGACTGAAAAAAAATGGCCTTCATCTCTAATATTACAAAAATTAAATAAACCTATGCCAAGGATTGCTATTCCTCCCACACCATGTTGGTGCTTCTACTAGCTCTGACTAAAATCAATTTTGTTTTATAAACAGCAACAATAGCAACAGTGACAAGCCCACTGGTAAAAGTGCTTTTCTACCCTCCTTTACTTCATACACTATTCCTGCTGTAGGAGTACCAATTCCTAAAACTTTAACACATATGCTGTTTTTCACCAGCTTTGAACATCTTCAGCATTTCTAAATATATATCCAAGATGATTCTATTATTATTTCTGGCACCTTTCACATCACTTGAATTTACAGGCCTCTTTTCAGATGTTTTCTGGTGACACCTGTACAGTTAATTACAGTATTCTTGAGTGAGAGAAACTAACAGCATCCATGGGGTGGGACTGCAGTGTCCCTTCCTTATTTGGCAGTGGTTGCTCAGTTGCAGTTTCTGCTGGAAGAGGGTCCAACATTCTATAGCTAATACTGTTAACAAGCTGCTTTATGAGGAGCTGCAAATGTAGCACCTCCAGGCCATGATTTTTAAATTGCATAGTTCAAGAGACTTAAAGATGGATTTGGCCATTATACAAGGTGTTTGGTTTGCTGGGGGGACATAGCCAGTTTAAATCAAAATGGAAGAATTACTCTAGGTGAGCACATTTGACTTGTAACTCTGAGAAAGTAACAATGGCAGCAAGTCTCTGGATCTTGTGTATCTTACAGAAGTAATTTTGGGTTAAGAGTCTTGGCCAATAGCAACATGATTTCTGGTAATCAAACCTGTATGAAAGTTGGTGGGGGAAGGGAATGTTGAAAAGGGAAACAATTTTCCTGCCAAGAATTGCTTTCTCTAGGTGTGACACTTCTTAGGTATATAAACTTGAGTAAATTACCTGTCCCCTCTAAGCTCCAGTTTCCTTTTTGTACAGGGAAGATAATAATCCCTATCTTGTAGATAAGACTGGGAAACTGAAAGGACCCCATGAAAAACTTTTTTGTTGTTGTTACCTCTATTCTTGCTAGCCTTATGCATATCTTATAGAACAGATAATGTACTCCTCCTTGTCAAGGAGTTAATGACTTCTTTGGAGGCTTCCAGCACAATAGATAACATTTAAAGAGTAACCAGGTGAGATTGCTGTGAGTGTTTTCCTAACCCACTGACTCCAGACACCTTGACGCCAAGATCCCTGCCTTAAGTGACTTTGGAATACACCCAAATACTTACTTGCCTTTGTTTTAACCAGTTCCTGTATGCCCAAGAAGACATGCACACCAGGTCACTGTCTTCCAAATAAAAACTCCAAACCCCAAAGATAAGTCTCACTCTTTGTTCTTTTTTGAGTCTCCCAGATGTTCTGTCTGTATCTGCATTAATTCTATGCCTTCAATAAACTCTTTCACTTTCTCTTGGCTCATGTTAGATTTCTATCCTGCACAAAGCCAAGGATCCTCCTGTCAGGTCCTGCGGAAGCCACTCTGGGTCTTCAGACCCAGACAGCCTGCATTAGTATCACTTTCACTGATAGCTGTTCAACCATCTCTATGTGTTTTTCCTTATAAATTTTTTATAGTGAGACACCATATTCTAAGCAAGAAAAGGAGGTTTGAAGCCTTAATATTTGCTGTTCCCTTTGTCTAGAATGCAATCCTTTGATCCTCCCTCCTATGCCTGTGAAATAACCATGAAGAAAATGAAACTATAGTTTCTTTCCTAATCCTTATTTCACTTTCTTTAAAAAGAAATCATTTTCATTGCTTTTCTTAGGAAGATTTCCTTTAAATCCCAAGCTTCTTAACTTGTCACTCAATGGTCTCTATACCCCACAACAACTTACCTTTGTACATTTCCAGCTTCTGTTTCCCACTAACTTCCTGCAGACTGAACTTACCTCTGTTTCTGGGACAAGGCATGTTCACTCCTCCATTCACCCTTTCCTGATGCCATCCATCCTGCCCTCTTGGCTGCCCTTTCCTTATTCAAATGCTCCCAATTCCTCAAGGAGGAGCTCAAGTGCATGCCCATCTGATGTTTTACTGATCTATCCTAGCTCAGAGTAATTGCTCTATCTTTTGAATTTCTGGTTTTTGTGTTCAGACCTATTCATGTTATAAATCCTTATAAAGCTTCTTGTTTCACTGCCATGCATTGTTATTAAATTTACTATGCAGATATGTTTTGAGCATATTCTATGTTCCTGACCTTGTTCAAGGAACTGAGGATACATGAGTGAGCAAAGAGAGGCAAATTGCTTTGCTTAAGGGGAAATATTCTAGTAGGTGGAGATTAACAGATAATTATAAAAGAATAAATGAAATAATTTTAGGTAGTGTCGAGTACCATGAAAAAATAAAACAGTGAAATAAGGGATCTCCATAGTTATTACTGTAGGCATGGGGGTATCTAGGGAAAGAGCATTTCAGGCAGAGGAAATAGCCAGTGTTAAGGCTCCAAGCCTCCTGTTTTTGATTCGAGTATGGGGTCTTACTAGTAAAGGGGTTAAAAGGAAAAATACACAGAGAAGGCCACCTAGGTATCGGCTGTTGGAATAGCTGAACTTTATTTGCAGTGATTACTGCACACATTCCTTATTTTATTTGCTTTATAAATTGCAAAATGCTAGGCAACAGGTTTCCAAAACATTCCACTTGATTATCATAATAACCCTTCAATTTCTGTAAGTTAGGTCTTATTATCCACCCCCCTTTTTTTTAAATGAGAAAACTAAGAGGTTAGATGACTTACTGACAATTGTATATTTAATATGTTTGTTGGGTGTGTTTCATTTTCCCCACCATAACAGAAACACCTGAAGTCAGGGATCTTAAAGGGAAGGTAATGAAAAGATCTCTGGAGGCAACCAGATGAGAGTTCCAGTCCTGGCTCTGCCTTTTACTAGCTATGGAGTCTTGGGCAAGTTATTTTACCCTTTGGGCCTCAGTTTCCTTCTTTGTAAATTAGGGATAAGAATACCTCATGGGGTTGTGCAGAATGGAAAAGGTAATGCAGGGAAAGCCACTAGCATAGCATTTGGCACATTAATAAATGATCCCACCTGTTATTATCATTACAATGAATGTAATAGACAATGGTAAAATAGTAGTGTTTCCTAAGATCATAGTTCTCAGGAAGCTCTCTGTTCCATTTACATTACATGTATGGTACCATTAACTATTGACTGATATTTTCCTCTGAACCTACCTAATACAACTTTTATACATCAGTACATACCAGATCAATTAAGTTGTAGTGATTTGGCGTGAGTGATGCAAAAGAATCTGTAAAAGCATTTATCACAGAGCTTGGTATATAGTTGTTCTTTTATTAGTGGTTGCTATTATTACATAAGCCATCATTTTTATATTCCTAGGTTGCCTAGCACTGTGATGAGTGCGCAGGTCTTCAAATAATATCAAGTGAGTGAATTAATAAATTAATTTAAAGTACAAAATGGCTTTGTTTAGTTGCAGCTAAAACAGAGACAAATAAGTTAAAACTAGACTTTGTCTATTGTTTCCTTGTGTTCTCACTGTGGTTTTGACTAACCCAAGAGGATAAAGCATGCCTCCCTTTCCTTTTTGTCCCACTCCCACTCTCAATTCCATTGGTCACTGTGGTTAGTTCAGTTTTTTTTTTTTTTTGTACAAAGTGAGCAATTGATAACTACATGTTGAATGTATTACCAGTTAACATTGTCTAGAAGCTCATTTCTTTTTTAAAAGATTTTATTTATTTATTTATTTATTTGCAAGAGAAAGAGTATAAGTGACAGGGTGTGGGGAGGAGTAGAGGGAGAGGGACAGGCAGATCTGTGCTGAGGGAGAAGCTTATTTCTAATTGATCAAATTCCACAGCATCTCAATGACTCACACCTGCATTACTGTCATTGTTTGAAGGGAAAACGGAGTCTGAGGGTTCTGGAATTCTGATGATGGGTCTTCATGATTTGGGTGTAAATTCAATACCTGACATATAGCAGGTACTCAACACAAAGTTATTGAAAAAAATGAGTGACTATTAAATTAATACATCTTTCTCTCTTGTCACTAGATGCTTCTTCTGTCACCATGACAGAGCAGGGAAGTCCAAGATTTTCATTTCTTTGTATTTCCAGTGCTTAGAGCCAAGGCATTGCTTAGGGGCTCCCTTGGGCAATGGCATCCTAGTTGAATGCCATTAGGCAAGTCTCTCAACAGAAGCAATTTGGCCTTTAGGTCATCTGATGCCTTATTTTCCAATGACTGTTCTGCCCAAGGCAGTAAGAAACAATCTGCTCAGCCTTGGTTGAGTGGGCTTTTATGCCTGTGATGCAGCCTACTAGACATCCAGCTGGGTGGGGCCACACTTCCATCTCCAGAGACAGTAGGCTCTGAAAGTGTGCTGTCATTGAAATGGAGATCTTTCTTGAACCAGCAGTGGAACCTGGTCAACCCCATTAGGTCTGCAGTTTGAGAACTATAAATAGAATTTGGGTCCCTCCATCTAAAAGAAAAGCAGCCATTTGTTGTCAGAATAACCATGTGCTAGTGGCCTGAGTAAGGAGGAGGCAATTCTGTTTAAGGATGTTATGCATGATTTAAAGGGTTTTCTATTGCTTATAATAGGTTTTCATTTTTTGCTGATTAAATTTATTTACTTACAAAGCTGGTGTGCAAGTTCCTGGTTGGGAGGGTGTGTGTGTGTGTGTGTGTGACCTTTTTAACTTTACAGCACTTTAATGCAAATGAAAATTCGAGTGTGGGGAAGAAAGCAAAACCAACCTAACGACAATGAAATCATTTTCTAAATATGTTTACAATCAAATATCTCTCTCAATAATTTGATTTGTAGGAAATAGCAGAGTGCAGCCATTTATACAGAAGCTTTTCAATAATTCATCCTCCTCTCATTGATGTTCAGGACTTTGACTATGTTGGTAAGTGAAATAGGTGCTCCGGCATGGTGGAGAGATTCATTTGAGCCCTGAAATGTACCACTGTTTGACCTGCCCATCTAATGTTGCATTGTCCCTGGGACTAAAGGCTTTTCAACCTTATGAGATAACTGCAATTCCTCTTTCCAAGGTACTGAGGATATGTGGAAATTGTGGTTTTTCCTCATTTAATTTTTTGGGGGAATTTATATTTGTATAATAGTTATTAAGCTACCCAAATGATTAAACCTCTTTAGGAACTTTTGGAAAATTAATACTCTCAAGTATTAGCTTTTGGGAATCTGGGAATATAGGAAAGAGTGGGAAGTAGCAATTCAGGGTCTTCTACTAGTGAAAAGATAAGCCTCTCACAGGTCCACTGCACTTGAATACATAGGGAGTAAAGAGTCCAGGAGGCATTTGAAATCTCCAAGCTTGAGCTAGCTTCAAAAATAGTCTTTGCCTTGGGAACTTAAATTCTTGTGGTGAGGCCGCATAGAGTGTCTATAATATGGACTCTCTCTGGTTTTTGCGGGGGGAGGGGAAATCCTTATCAAGCTAGTTCCTGTTTTTATTCCTGGAGAATGGAGAAGGAGGTGGTAGGATAGAGCGAGGGAGTAGGTGAGGAGAAAATGACATGGCACACCCAGTCATCTCAGTTAGCATCCCTGAGTCTATAGGCAATAGTGTGCTGAGGCTTTGGCACTGAAAGAAGCCAGACAGTGATTACCTCCTTTGTAATAATAGACAGGAAACATGGAGTTTGCTATTGTGCTGCTGCTGCTGCCTGCTCTGAAACTTTGTGAAACCATTGATCTGACTTCAATGAACCATAATACTATTGATTTGGTGTCAGATCACTGGTAGGCACTTGAGTGACAGCTTGAGTGGATGTGATGTTACTTTTAAATTGTCCTTTTGTTTGCTTTCTAGTTGTCAAAATCTCTTGATAGAATGTGTGCTGCCAAATGCCTGTACAGTCCTTATTAAAGTTCAAGTACCAAGAGCATGTGCTGCATCATTAAACAAAATGGATGGCTCTTGGCCAAATTCTCTTCATAAAAAATGTATAATATTTGGTTATCCTGGTTTTCTCTGACTAGCTCAGAAAGGTACAGGATTGTACCCTCTTAAGTCAGAGAGGGTCAAAGCAAGTCATCCTTCACACCTGCCTACCTCCAAACTTATTCATAGCTGGAATTCATGCCATCTCAGCCACATTCTTGGCTGTGCCAGTTCTGAGAAAAGGTTTTACTAGGCATGAAAATCCAGCAGTTTCAAAGTATCTTAGGCAATCACAAAGGAAGTGGGGGAAAGAATCAGTGGAATTTCTTTGACACATTTTCTCCAGGTTATAGTTCCAAACCAGGACTCATATAGGCACAACATGTGAAGTAGTGCCCCAGTAAGAATATGAGGTGGGAAAAATAGAGACGCATGAATTTGTGAACACTCCTTGGTCAATTTCAACATGTCATTATTTGTATTTAATGGTTACATATTGAGCACCTGCTAGATGCCAGGCATGTTGCTTAGTGCTAGAGATACATTAGTGAACCAGAATGACAAAACATAGTTTAAGAAGGAGAGAGAAACAGAATAGGTATAATGAAGAATCCTAGATGCAATGATAGAAAAATGGAGGCAGTGTGGTGGAAAGGACATGGGCTTTGAGTCTGGTAGCTCCACCACTGAATTTAAATGAGCTGTTTGCTATTGAACGAATTACTTCTTTCCTTTGAGCCTTAGTTTCCTCCTCTGTAAAATGGTGAAAATGATAGTTGGAACTGTTGCCAGAATTAAATAGGAATAAATATGCATGTAGAGTTCTGGCCCTGGGCTTGACATTACTAGGTACTTAATTGCAGTGAGAAGGAGGAATGGAATAGTGGTGGTGGAGGAAAACAAAGTGACAAGTATACAAAGGCTCATGGGAAAAGGTGGAAGGTTCATGGCTGGTTTAGAAACTGTTGCAATGGGGTGTGTAGATGGCTCAGTCAGTTAAGTGTCTGATTCTTGATTTTGGCTGGGGTCATGATCTGAAGGTCCTTTTATCGAGCCCCTGTCAGGCTCTGTGCTCAGTAGGGAGTCTGCTTATCCTTCTCCCTCCTCTCCTCTCCTCACTCTCTCTCTCTCCCTGAAGTGAATGAATAAAATCTTTAAAAGAGAGAGAGAGAGAGACTGTTGCAGTAACACAAGTGAGAAATTATGATGTCCAAGACTAGAATGGTGGCAATGGGAATGGAGAGGAAGGGACAAATGCTTACAGTATAAAGGTTGACTGGATGGAGATAAATGTAAGGAAGATGCTAATCTCCATGTTTTTAGCAATGCTAATTGGATAGAAATTGATTCTCTTTATGGAATAGAGAATAAAAGAAGAGGGGATTTGAGATAAATGAAATATGAAATGTCTGTGGGACATCCACGTGTGTATGAAATGTCCTGTAAATATGTCATTAAGTACATAAGTGGAGAGGTCAGGTCCGGAGATCCAGATTTGGAAATTTTACATAGATTGAAACTTCAGCTGTGAGATATTCATGAAGAGAGTATGAAGTGATAAGGGAAGAGAATCAGGAACAGATTCATGGGGAACAATTTGGTAGCCTCCTTCTCCTATGTGGAATACCCTTCCTACTTTTCCAGAGAGGGTTTTATGGGGGTCTTTATGCCTTTTGAGATTTTTTCTTTTGTGTATCTGATTTATCAATTTCCCACAAAAGGAACAGGGAGCTGGCACTTAATTACATCCGTTTTGTTGTTGTTTTAGCAGATGGGAATAGAGAAGTTTAGGGAACTATCATGAAATTGTCACAGTCACCCACCTAGCACCAAACTCAGGACACTTCTTGTCCACCTGCCCATGTCATTTCCTTCTTTACAATCCTTTTTGAAATGTTGTCCAGTCCTTTAAGTCTAGAGATGGCATCGTGAATTACTCATGCCTTGATCTCCTCATCTATAATGACATGGGTTATTATTTAGGGCTGTTTGTGTTGGAAGGAAGGCAAAAGTTAGGGAATTGGAAGTTCTATTTCGAACATGAATTACCACTATAGACAGAAAAAATAAAAAGAAGTCTGTGGGAGATGATAACACTCTGCAGTTGGGAAACAAAGAAAGAGAACTTGAAGATAGTAGAGCTAAGAGAAGCAGACATGTTGTAAAAGACACAGGAAAATACTGTTCATAGAACTCAGCATGAAGTAAGAATGCCAGAAGTAAAGAGTTGAAAGTGGAGGAGGCTGTGAGTACATGTGTGCATGGCAAGAAGCTTGTTTATTTCCCCTTCAGTTTATTCAGTTTGTTAATGAAGGCCCAGCAGCAGGAGTTATGCAGTCCATTTAGGACTGATGAGGACTATTTTTTTTTAAAGATTTTATTTATTTATTTGACAGAGAGAGATTACAAGTACACTGAGAGGCAGGCAGAGAGAGAGAGAGAGAAGGAAACAGGCTCCCTGCTGAGCAGAGAGCCCGATGCGGGACTCGATCCCAGGACCCTGAGATCATGACCTGAGCCGAAGGCAGCAGCTTAACCCACTGAGCCACCCAGGCGCCCCTGATGAGGACTCTTAATCTAGGATTTACCTATACTTGCTGGAGGTGAAAGCCCCTGGTACTAAATTATTTCAAGTGAATGCAGGGATCTAGTCCTCTGGCTGGGCCAAGTCTTTGAATTAATGCTTCAGCGCCTGACAGTGGAAGTAAAATCCTGAACTGGATTTCCATATTTGTCTAATATATACTCAGACAAGAGCCCAGGATGAAGATTGAAGCTTCTGTTTGTTTAAGGAGGCATGCAGAATTTCAAGGAGCTTCATTTCCATGAATCAGTGGCTGAAATGTGGCCCTTAATCACACTGTGAGCTTGAGTATGCTTTGCACTGGCTAGTGTCGGAGGGGGAACTTTAACCTCTTTGCCATCAACCTATAGAGAAATCATGCCTTACTGCTCTGGTACTTTTTTCCATCGTCCCCAGTGAATCAAGAACAGCAACAGGAGGTTAAATACTGGTTGATGAGATTGTTTGCTTGGTTTCTCTCCTAATCTCAATGCGGGAGCAGGTGCCTGTTTGGCAGCTCTGGAGTCCCCAACCCACAGCCTCTCCACAGGGTCTTTCTGCTTGGCAGACCTGAAATGGCCTGATAAACAAGGTTCACCAGCTAGCATCTGCTCTTTGGAAACTAGTCTGAGAGTCTCCCCTCAGTATCCCAACTAACTTGCTGCAGACAGATAGGAAGCTTCTGGTAGGATCTATGGGTAAGGGTTTATGTATATAGAAAGAATCATTTAGCTCCAGACCCCCAGATTCTGAAGCTCATACCCTCCTTCTTAAATCTTTTTAACAATACTCTCATTGTTCACATGGTAAACAATTTCTTTACCAAGTGCTTCAGTCCTGACCAGATTAACACCTAGTAGCTCTAAGTGCTGAAATGCTCTTGATTTTCCCCATATGTAATTCAAATGTGAAAAATACCGAACTATAAAATAAGTGTAGAAGGTCTAAAAGTCTTCTGATTTTGGCATAATGACTATTTTGCTTTCTAAATAGCCAACATAATAATCTTTTTGAAATTTGGGGTAAATTCAGATAATCTGGTAGTGGCTCCAGGCTGACTCTATCAGAATCAGGGTGGATAGGCTACTCCTGCGAGAGAACACTTGAAGTCTATATGTAGATGATGTGGAAATGTTGGGGTTCGGAGCTGATGGCCAAGAAAGAATTCTTGAGACATCTTTGGTGTAAGAAAGGTGGCTTTATTAAAGCATGGAGATAGGTCCCGTGGGCAGAAAGGACTGCACTGGGGTTGTAAGAAATGGCTGATTATACACTTTGGAGGTGGGGGATGTAAACACAAAGAGAAATTTCCAAAATGACTTTCATATACTAAGGAAGACTCACAGGATCCTGGAGGCCTAGCTATTGTCAAGCTAAGGCTGTTTTTCCCTCTAGCAAAGCATTAACATCAAGACAGTTGGGAGTTTCCTGGAGGAATGTTATATTCTGCCTGCCTCAGGTATTTGTCAATGGGCTGCAGGTTATAAGGAAATTTAATTTTATCTACATTTCCTTCTGCCTTTGTTTCTCACAGAATTCCTGCTGAACAATGTTGACCCTTTAATCTTTAAGGGTGGAAGGTTTCCTCTTTTGTGATTTTTTCCTGCTGAATAGGGGTAAAAAGATGTCCCTATTGTTGGGTCCTGGGGGCTCTGGGAGTGCAGGAGGAACAATATAAATGACCTGGGGGGGGGCCCATCTTCCAGCCTCCTCCCACCCCCTTTCCTTAACCCTTGACTCTCCCGCCCAAAGGATGTATGCCCAGGTCACATCTCCACAGGTAACCTGATACCTATGCAGAAAACAGAAGTATCATGACCCCCCACCCCATAGCTTCCGATCACCAAATACACTACCATATATGGATGTGAGCCCATGCCCTGCCTTGGCCGGATAAAAGACCCCCACCAACTCCCTCCCAGTGTGACTTCCCCGACTCAGCTTTCCAGAGTCGAGGAACCTCGCTCAAGGGTGCCCACCCTCCTCCCGGCACGACTTTGCTGGCTTCCCTTCTCCTGAGCCCTGAAACTTCACCAGAGAGTGTCTTTAATAAATCTTGCCTGGTGCCTACCTCGCCTGGTGTCATGTTTATCTCGCCTATAAAACCTTACACCTATGATGTAGGAAATGAAAGCAGAAGAAAAATTTTTAAATTTCCTCACTACTTACAGCCCATTGACAAGTCCTCGAAACAGGCAGAGTGACATTCCCCTGGGGACTCAACTTCCTGGATACTGACACTTTGCTAAGGGCAAAGGCAATCTTAGCTTGATCCCCAGGATCCCATTAGTCTACTTTAACGTATGAAAATTCCTTCAGAAACTCCTTTTATCTCTACCTTCCCAAGATACATGTTGGCAATCATCCCCCAAGTATATGACCCACCAACATACGTCCAAAAGGCTCATTGAGTACAGGGACAGGTGGGGCTAGGTAGGGAAAGATAGGTAGAGGACTATGTGATCAGGCTCACAGAAATCTCAGAAATGCCGAGGCGTAACAAAACCAGAGATAAGAGGAAAAACCAGACCACCCTGTGCTGGGTGTCAGAGGTGGGGTCTATTTATGGCAGTCACACTGTGACCAATAAAGAATAACCAGACCCCAAAGAAGAAGTAAGACATTAAAGATGTTATCACCAGTCCTTGCTCAAACCAAGATGTCACAAGAATGTTAAGGCCACGAGATCCCTGGTCAGTTCTGAATAAAAGACTATTGGTGGAAGCCCACATTGGCAACCCTTTGGGGACCATGTCCGTGAGAGTCATTCTTCCACTCTGTAAGTCAAGAACCTTGCTCTTCTGCTTCATCTACCTATGGGTCAACACTGGTCAGTTGGGTAACTTATATATAGGTGTTACCACAGGCATAGGCAGCCAATCCAACATATATGAACCTCCTTGAGCATAAGGGATCGTCTGTCAGCTGGAAGTTATGGCAGTGAAGGAGTCTTGGCACCAGGCAGGGAGAAAGTAGAAAAGACAACAAAATAAGGTTAATATTATAATGAGAAAGTGAAACCCAATAAAGACAGCCTTTGATAGTTGCCTAAAATCTTTCTCCAGTCTAAGAGTTTCACCAACCCCTAAAGGAAAGAGAGTTCATTTAAAGCATCAATTTAAGTATATATATATATATATATATATATATATATATATATATATATTTATATATATATAAATATATATATATATATGCAATCTTGTTACATTTTTGTGATATCTGTAATATATACACAACATTCTGTGTTTATGCTTGCACATTTCTACCTTGTGCAGTTAAAATATCTAATGCCATTTTGAGAGTTATTTAAAGCCTTAATGGTATAGTGAGTGGTGGTAGCCATCACAGACTCTATTTTGATTAGTAAGCAATCAAGTGTAATAAGAGGCATCTGTATGGAAACAAAAGAAAAAATGTAAGTTAATGATTAGAGCAAATTATAAACCCAGTGTCTGAGTCTCAGGTGCTTGCCAGTGAGATTTTTAGATGTCAGGCTTGAAGCATCCTCAGATGGAGTGGGAACATGCAGCAGGAATCAGATGGGTTTTTCTGGTTTGTAATTCAAATGTCTCTGGTGATCTTTGTGAATGGCCCATTTTAAGAAGGAATTATCAGCTAAGATAGGTGAACAGAAAACAAAGAGAGAATATATAAACTTCATTGTTGTTTGAAGAGGAATTTGAGATCTTCTACAGATTCACAGGATTAAGAAGGCGTGTTATTTGCTCATTGGTTTCCTGTGAAGGAGGTACAGATTTTATTCTAGATATATGAGCCCATGAAGAGTACCCCTCTAATTTTATTGTAATGGGAGTATATAATATGACCTGATATGGACCTTACCATTTTGGACTTAAGTCCCCTGCTGTCTTTGATTTCCAGTCTTTTAAATAAACTCTGTCTCCAGGATTTACATGGGGTGGACTTTCAGTTATAGTTAAATCAGTTTTTGGAGTATGTGATCATTATACTCATTAAGTAACTTGTGAATTAAACCAGCCTCGAGTGAATAATTTATTAGAGTACTATAGTTTATCTATTGATAGGTCTATAGTAAAAAAAAGGCTTTTCATATGCAATTGTTGGAGGAATCCTTCCCATTTTCCAGTTGTTCAAATAATCATATGCCTATAAGTTCCTTTTATTATCACCAAGAATAATAAGCAAAAAGATAATCTATACATGAGTTATTTCTCTGAAGTTTACCACAAGTTTTCGAGCATCACTTTTTAGGGCTTTTAGGAAAAAGGCAGTTTAATTTTTTAATGACTGAGTCAAGAGAGTGGAAGATGACTGGAAACCTTGGTTGGAGAGCCACAGCCAAATATTTGAGGAAACCAGAAAAATTCAGGATCTAGTCTAATTTATAATAAATAGGACTAAAATTTAACATCTACAAAGATGTGTTATTGAAACATTTTCTCTCTGTAATAATCCTAATTTTTAATCAGAGATAGCCAAATAAAGACTAATTCATTTGAAAAACAAGTCCAGTTTTAACAAACTTGGCCTAATTGTTTATGTAAACTCAGCAAGAATAGTCATTGATTACATAGATCTTTTAAAACCTGCGTTGGAGGAAATTCTTATAAAGAATCTCAACTGAAATTTTATTAGCCTCTTTAGGCCAGAAACCAAGCTAAGTACTTCCCATCAGACATGCCTGCAAAACCTGTAAATTTTGGTGAATTCCACTTCTTGAGGTCCCCCAAAATATCCTGAGGTTCCTTTACCTGCCAGGCTGTGACATTCTTTAGTCACCTGATAAGGCTGCTGGGAATTCTATAAGCAAGGTACCATGCCAGCATTTCCAAGGGGCTTTAAGACTCCATGTTTTGTAAAGCAGCCTCTGTTCCTTAAAGCTGTTTGGTCATATCTGAGTCTATGCATGTCTTTCTCAAATATGACATTCCAGTCAAAGCCTTGGTAAAACAACAAATGTTTCCAATGATGTCACATTACAAGGAGAACAGATTCTTATTGAACTTATACAAAGAACTGTGATCACCATGAAAGAACACTCACTGATAGTTTTTTGAATTTCAGAGAATTCAGGTAGAAAGAAAATTTAAACACTTCAGTTTTTTCACAGAAAAATATTTTATCCTACTTCTGCATATCATGGATATCTCAAAAGAAAATTTCCTTAATCTGGAAGAACAAACATTAGGGAACCAGCAATGTTTCAAACAAGAGTCACAAAAAATAATTTTCCTCAGTTTGTCTGGAAATTTTTACCAAATTTAAAAATATCAAAAACCCAGGTCACCTGGGTGACTCAATCAGTTAAGCATCTGCCTTTGGCTCAGGTCATGATCCCAGGGTTCTGGGATCAAGCCCTGCATCAGGCTCAGGCTCTGCTCAGCAGGTGAGCCTGTTTCTCTCTCTCCCTCTGCCTGCTACCCTTCCCGCTTGTACTCTCTTACGCTGTCAGATAAATAAATAAAATTGTTAAAAAAAAAAACCCCAAACCTCAGAAAGTCTTAAAGCACATGCCTAAATAGGATTACAGATCATTTCATAACTTAATTATTTACTTAACCAAAGCGGCAATAGGAGATTCCAAAGGCAAATATGCAGAGTTATATAGTTGTTGGAAATCTTAGCTCCTTTACATAATCAAAGACCTGATACAGGCAAAACACAAGTTTTGGTTTTCTAGGCAGACAAGAGAGAAAATAGATTGTTTATATTTTCTTCTCAAGAGCAGATCAATAATCCAAGAAAACATTGTCTTTTGAATAGGAGGAGAAAAGCAGAATTTCAGTCTTATGCCAGTGTACTTTTAAAATCCATTCACTTCAACTTAGTCCTGACCACATATAAAATTCCTTTCCAAAGATTTTCCTTGATAAACCTTCTACAACTTTCTTTTGCATTCAGATTTTTCCCCAAGACTTTTATTTTCAAACAACCAATTTCATTAGGACAAAATTACTTTTGACAAAAATGTATTCCCATTCCTTATACCTTTCTTATATATCTCCTACTTTTCCACATATAGAGTTGCTTCCCCTATTTCCATCAGTCTTAATTACATTTAGCAGAATTTTAACTCTTGAAACGATAGTCTCCAGTGAAAACTAAGTAGTTAGTGAACTGTTATTAACAGATTTCTTTAGATGGCTAATTTATTAATACATCTCATAGTTTTAAACACATGTTTTTTCATAGTACAATCTTTTAGTAAAGCACAAAATGTGGGTACCAGCAGACTGATGTATCCTTAGTTTTCTGTGATAAGAAGCCCATAACAAAAATCTATGTTCAGTAATCAGTGCTTTAGTATTTTATCTCATTTGAAAAAGGCCTAGATGTACAATGAATTCAATCTCATTTATTATCCAAGAAAACCTTTAAAGTTTCAGGTTACCAAATATTTTGAAAGCTATCTTAACAATTACCCATGACAACTTTGAGACCAACAAAATTAACCACAATTTTAAATCTTCTCTTTGCTGACAAACTGCAACAGAGAAAACACGAGCTTTTTTGACCTTCAGCAAACCTAGATAGAATAAAAGTTTTATATTTAATTCTAATAACTCTAAATACATGTCTTTCTTAATTAAACCAACCAACTTAAATTAGTTTAAATACTAAGCTATGTTCCACTTGGGTCCACTTAAAGTGGGTCCCAGAAGATGAGGAATGAGTGGAAGTGAGGGACAGAAGGTTTATTTGAACAAATTATAGCTGAGAACTTCCTGAATCTAGGAAAGGCAACAGGCATTCAAGTCCAGGAGGCACAAAGAACCCCCTCAAAATCAATAAAAATAGGTCAACACCTCGACATATAAAAGAGAAGCTTGTAAATTTCAAAGATAAAGACAAAATCCTGAAAGCATCTCAGAACAAGAGGTCGTGGCAGCAGATTTGTCCACAGAGACCTGGTAGGCCAGAAAGGACTGGTGTGATATATTCAATGTACTAAATGGGAAAAACATGCAGCCAAGAATACTTTATGGAGCAAAGATGAGTTTCAATGACAAACAAAAACTAAAGGAGTCTATGAACTAAACAAGTCTTGTGAGAAATATTAAAGGGAATACTTTGTGTGAAGAGAGAGCCCCAAAATAAAAAAGACTAGAGAGGAATAGAGATAATCTACAGGAACAGCAACTTTACAGGTTAAACAGCAACTTTACAGGTTGCAATATCTTCCAATAATTACTCTAATTGTAAATGAACTAAATGCTCCAATCAAAAGACATGGGTATCAGAATGGATTAAAAAAAAAGACCCTTGATATACTGCTTAAAAGAGACTCAGTTTAGACACAAAGACACCTCTAGATTGAAAGTGAGTGTGTGAAGAACAATTTTTCATGCCAGTGGACATCAAAAGAAAGCTGGAATAGCCATCCTTATATCAGACAACCTGGATTGTAAACCAAAGATTGTAATAAGAGATGATGAAGGACACTATATCATAATAAAAGAGTCTATCCAAAAAGAAGATCTAACAATTGTAAATATTTATGTCCTA
The DNA here is from genome assembly GCF_022355385.1 of Mustela nigripes. Taxonomy (NCBI): domain Eukaryota; kingdom Metazoa; phylum Chordata; class Mammalia; order Carnivora; family Mustelidae; genus Mustela; species Mustela nigripes. The sequence continues at coordinate 46,439,601 of NC_081575.1, forward strand.
ACTTGGAAGCAGCTAATTATATAAACCAATTAATAAAAAAATTAAAGAAACAAGTTGATAATAAAATAATTGTAGGGGACTTTAACACCCCACTCACAGCAATAAGAAGACCACCTAAGCAGAAGATCAACAAGGACAAAGGGCTTTGAATGACACACTGGATCAGAGGGACTTCACAGATATTTTCATAGCATTTCATCCTAAAGCAGCAGCATACACATTCTTCTCAAGTGTCCATGGAACATTCTCCAGAACAGATCACATACTGTGTCCCAAATCAGGTCTCAGCTGGTACAAAAAATTGAGACAATAGCATGCACATTTTCAGATCACAATGTTTTAAAACGTAACATCAACTACATTAAAAAATGTGGAAGTACCACAAATATATGGAGGTTAAAGAGCATCCTACTAAAGAATAAACCAGCCAATCAGGAAATTAAAGAAGAATGAAAAAATACATGAAAGCAAGTGAAAATGAAAACACGACAATTCAGAACATTTGAGATGCAACAAAGGCAGTCCTAAGAGGGAAGTATGTAGTAATACAGGCCTTTCCCAAGAAACAAGAAAGGTCTCAAGTACACAACCTAACCTTATATTTAAAAGAGCTAGAAAAAGAACAGCAAATAAAGTCTAAATACAGCAGAATAAGAGAAATAAAGATTAGAGTAGAAATCAATGATACAGAAATTTTTAAAAAAGTAGAACAGATCAGCAAAACCAGGATCTGGTTCCTTGAAAGAGTTAATAAGATCGATAAGCCCCTAACCAGACTTATTACAAAGAGAGAGAGAGAGAGAGAGAGAGAGAAAGGACCCAAATGAATAAAATCATGAATGAAACAGAAAAGATCACAACCAACACTGAGGAAATACAAACAATTATGAGAATATTATGAGCAATTATATTGCCAAAAAATATTGCCAAATATTGGCAATCTGGAAGAAATGAATGCATTCCTAGAATTATATAAACTACCAAAACTGAAACAGGAAAAAAGTAGAAAACCTGAACAGATCCATAACCAGTAATAACAGTAATTAAAAATTTCCCAACAAACTGGAGTCCAGGGCTGGATGCCCTCCCAACAGAATTCTACCAAACATTTAAAGAAGAATTAATACCTCTTCTTCTGAAGCTGCTTAAAAAAAAAAAAAAAGAAATGTAAGGAAAACTTCCCAGTTAATTCTGAGGCCAGCATTACCTTGATCCCCAAACCAGACAAGGACCCCACTAAAAAAGGAGAATTACAGACCAATATCCCTGATGAACATGGATGCAAAAATTCTCACCAAGATACTAGCTTATAAGATACCACAGTACAGGTGTGCCTGGGTGGCTCAGTGGGTTAAGCCTCTGCCTTCAGCTCAGGTCATGATCCCAGGGTCCTGGGATCGAGCCCCACATCGGGCTCCTTGCTCAGCAGGGAGCCTGCTTCCTCCTCTCTCTCTGCCTACTTGTGATCTCTGCCTGTCAAATAAATAAATAAATAAAATCTTAAAAAAAAAAAAGATACCACAGTACAGTGAAAGAATTATTCACTATGACCAAGTGGGGTTTATTCCTGGGCTGTAAGTGTGGTTCAACCTCTGCAAATCAATGTGATACACCACATTAATAAAAGAGAGGAGGAGAACCATATGATCCTCTCAATTCATGCAGAAAAAACATTTGATAATATTCAAGCTGCTTTGTTGATAAAAACTCTGCCACGTACGTATAGAAGGAACATAACTCAATATCATAAAAACCATTTACAAGAAACCCACAGCAAATATCATTCTCAATGGGGAAAAACCGAGAACATTTCCCCTAAGGTCAGGAGCACAACATGGATGACCGCTCTCACTGCTGTGAGTCCCAGCCTCAGCAACAGACAACAAAAAGAAATGAAATGCATCCAAATCAGCAAAGAAGTAAAGCTTTCACTCTTTGCAGATAACATGATTATCTACGTAGAAAACCTGAAAGACTCCAGCAAAAAATAGCTAGAACTGATACAGGAATTCAGCACAGTGGCTGTATATAAAATCAATGTGCAGAAATCAATCGTATTTCTTTACATTAACAATGAAGCAGAAGAAAGAGAAATCAAGGAATCGATTCCATTGATAATTGCACTGAAAACCATAAGATACGTAGGAATAAACCTAACTGAAGAGGTAAAGGATCTGTACTCTGAAAACTATAGAACACTTATGAAAGAAACTGAGGAAGATACAAAGAAATGGGAAAACATTCCATGCTCATGGGTTGGAAGAACAAATATTATTTAAATGTCTATGCTACCTAGAGCAATCTACACATTCAATGTAATCCCTATCTAAATACCATCAACATAGGAACAAATAATCCTAAAATTTGTATGGAACCAGAAAAGATCCAAATAGCCAAAAGAATGTTGAATAAGAAAACCAAAACTAGTGGCATCACAATTCCAGACTTTAAGTTATATTACAAAGCTTTAATCCTCTAGACAATATGGTACTGGCACAAGAAGAGAACCCAGAAATAGACCTTCAACTCTGTGGTCAAATAATCTTTGACAAAGCAGGAAAGAATACCCAATGTGTAAAAGACAATTTAAAAAAAAAATGGTGTTGGGAAAATTAGACAGTCACATGCAGAAGAATGAAACTGGACCACTTTCTCACACCACACACAAAAATAACCTCAAAATGGATGAAAGACCTAAATGTGAGACAGGAATCCATAAGAATCCTGTAATAGAACACAGGCAGCAACGTCTTCGACCTCAGCTGCAGCAAGTTTATGCTAGACAAGTCTCCAAAGCAAGAGAAACAAAAGCAAAAATAAATTATTGAGCTTTCAAGATAAAAACTTTTGCACAACAAAGGAGATAATCAATAAAACCAAAAGGCAGCCTATGGAATGGGAGAAGATATTTGCAAATGTCTTATCAGATCTAAAGGGCAGTATCTAAAATCTATAAAGAACTTATCAAACTCAACAACCCCCCCAAAAAATAAATCCATCCAAGAAATTGGCAGAAGACATAAACAGACATTTCTCCAAAAAAGACATACAAATGGCCAACAGATACAAGAAAAAGTGCTCAATACCACTCAGCATCAGAGAAATACAAATGAAAACCACAATGAGAATACCACTGCATACCAGTCAGAATGGCTAAAACTAACAACTCAGGAAACAACAGATGCTGGTAAAGGTGCAGAGAAAGGGGAACTTTATTACACTTTCATCCTAAATTTGGTGTGACTGCAAACTGGTACACGCACTCTCGGAAACCATATGGAGGTTCCTCAAAAATTAAAAATAGAGCTATCCTTTGACCCAGCAATTGCACTAGTAGGTATTTATACAAAGGATACAAACATAGTGATTCAAAGAGGCACAGTTGCACCCCAATGTTTTATATCAGCAGTGTCCTCAATAGCCAAAATATGGAAAGAGCCCAGATATCCATCAACAGATGAATGGATAAAGAAGATGGGGTGTGTATATGTGTGTGTGTATGGAATATTACTCTGTCAAAAAGAATGAAATCTTGCCATTTGCAATGATGTGGATAGAATTAGAAGGTGTTATGCCAAGTGAGATAAGTCTGTCCAAGAAAGATAAATACCATATGATTTCACTCATATGTGGAATTTACAAAACAAAACAGATGATCATAGGGGAAGGGAAGGAAAAATAAAATAAGATGAAAAGAGAGAGGGAGGTAAACCATAAGAGACCCTGAGCTATAGGTAACAAACTGAGGGTTGCTGGAGGGGAGGGGGGTGTGGGAATGGGGTTAATTGGGTGATGGACATTAAGGAGGGCAGTCAATGTAATAAGCTCTGGATGTTATATACAACTGATGAATCACTGAATTCTGAAACCTCTGAAACTAATAATACAGTATGTTAATTAAATTGATTTTAAATAAAAAGTTTAAAGGCAAAAATAAAATGTTTCATTAAAGAAAAAAGAAAACCATCATGGTCTAAGTGACAATTCAATACATGAAGTCTCTACAGCCATCTTCTCAAGGAAATGGTCCCTGTTTGGGTTTTAATTCAATTGGATACTGGTTTTGGCTGGCTCCAATGGAGGTCTTGAAGCCAGAAGTGACTAGACCAGGGGTATGGATGGGATCACATTAGACCAGTGAGGAGGAAACCTCACACAGGAGTCTTAAGATTGGTAGCCATGACAGTCACTTAGGTGGCTGTCCTGTGCTCAACACACTTTGTGTAAGGACAGGAATAAGGAGAGGGCATCAAGTTTCTGGGTCTTATTACCATTCCAGCCATGGTACTAACTTCTGGCCAAAATGCGGGCTTACTCCTCCCCATGGAGTAGCCATAGATTAAAGGATTGTGGCCTGCCAGATAAAAAGTGTTGCAATAAGACTGTACTCCTTGAAAAGTCCCTGAAATGAAAGTAAAGGAAGAGAAGAGGAATTACTCATCAAGTTTGCACTGAGGCTCGGAGTCCAGATGAAAAGACACAAAGCCCCATGTAAGATGCTAAAATGATGTGGAAATGTTGAGATTCAGAGCTGATGGCCAAGAAGGAATTCTTGAGATGACTTTGGTTAAAAAAAAAAAAAAAGTGGTTCTATTAAAGCATGGGGACAGGACCTGTGGGCAAAAAGGACTATACTGGGGTTGTGAGAAATGGCTGATTATATACTTGAGTTGGGGGAGGCAAACACAAAAGGGAAGTTTCCAAAAAGACTTTCATATACTAAGGAAGGCTCACAGGATTCTGGAGGCCTAGATATTGTCAAGCTAAGGCTGTTTTTCCCTCTAGCAAATGATTAGGATAGTTGGGAGTTTCCTGGAGGAATCTTATACTCTGCTTGCCTCGTATTTGTCAATGGGCTGCAGGTTATAAGGAAATTTAATTTTATCTACATTTCCTTCTGCATTTGTTCCCCACATCACAGAGATTTCATATTCCAATGCTCACAACTTCCTTCCCCAACTCATTTTAGAGACTGTTCCCAAGAAATATGTCTTTGTAAGGTGCTTTGGACTGATCCTAGTGAGCTTATGTCATCACTCAAATAGGTTGTGCTTCTATTTAGGAAAGTATCAAAGAAATCTCAATTGCACAGACTAATCCAGATCTGAGCCACGTGATTCTTTCTTAATGCTCGATTAGAAAAAAATCAATCTGGTTAATCAAATATGAGGATCATTCTGGCAATCCCCCAAATCTTCAAATTCACATCTTTCCTTGAATGCATGGCTTGACACCAGCTGTTGTTTGCGGGAACTTCTACCAGAATTTTTGCTTGGCTGCCCAATTTTCATATGAAACAATTCTTCCTTTCCTTTGAGCAAAGCTATTACTGAGGTAGGTGTAGGTGGTTTGGGCTGAAAGAAAGGATGGATTTTCTCAGTACTTCAGTGTGGCAGAACAATCCATCATTAAGCACACAGATGGCCCAAGGGAAACAACTCAAAAGATTAGCCCAAAAGGGTATTCCTTGATTTGTTCTCTGTGTTGTTTTTCTTTTCTTTCATTTTAGTTGTGACAAAAGTATTTCTAATGGGAGATATACCTTTTTCCACAGGAGCACATGGAACAATGACAACTAACTTTGATGAACCAAGTAGAGAGATATAAAAGCCTCTAGCAGAAGGAAATTATAATCAAGAACATTCTGTTTATTCAACTTAACCTTAAAGTTCATTGTTGATTAGCCCTAAATAATGATAAACCTATTGGTATACTTCCACTTATGTAGGATTTGAAGAAATTGAACAGGGCTCACTGTACTCTGTGTTCAGTTGCTAAACAAGTCTTGAATACATACAGAAGTACTTGAAGTAGCCCGAGACTGATCTCCTTTCTCTGGCCTTGGATTTATGCCTGTGCTAGGGAGAACAAGGGCTGGAGGTGTTTGGATGAATTCTTATTCTGGAAAACACTTCAAAGTCTTTGTTTCACTCACTGTGGCTCAATAAGCTTATTTCTATGTAAAGTACAGCACATTTTATTTTTCAAAAGTGATTACCTCTGAAGCATCTATTATTTATATTAAATAATGCAATGTATATGTTGGATAGGTTTATAGAAACCCAAACTATAGTTTTGTAACATGCAATATTTTGCTTCCTTACAACTTTTCTTCTTGCAGGGAGCAACCAACCAGAAATATTATTAGTGAATGTGACTTGCATTTGGAATGGGGGGAAAAAAACCTACTTTTTTTCCAAAAAAAGTTTTTTTTCCAGACTGGTTCTGGAATCATAAATGTGGATCTGTAATTCCACAATATTTCCCCAAAAGGATAGGGGGTATAGGGGATATGGGGAATAGGGATAAAGGATAGGGATTATAGTTGTGTGATAGATATGGCCAGAGAAATGATCACAGATTTACTGATAAGAAAACTGGGCTGGTTAAGTGACATTCCTAGGTGAGTGGGTTGAATATTGCTCCTGCAAATTAATTTCCACCTAAAACCTGTGACTATGGCCTTATTTGGAAATTTGGAAACAGGTTCTTCTCAAATGTAATCAAGTTAAAATGAAGCCATACTGAATTAGGGTGTGCCCTAAATCCAATGATTGGTGTCCTTATAAGGAGAGGGAGTTTTGGTGACAGAGACATAAAGACCATAGGGAAGAAGACCATGTGATGGCAGGCAAAGTTTGGAGTCAGGCAGCTATAAGTCAAAAACTCAAAGAACCAGAAGGCAGAAGAGAAGCATGGAAGAGATTCTTCCATAGAGCCTTCAGAGAGAGCATGGTTTTGCCAGCACCTTGATTTTAGACTTCTAGCCTCCTGGACTACGAAAAAATAAATTTCCGTTGTTCACAGTCTCCAGTCTGTGGTAATTTGTTACAATAGCCCTAGGAAACTAAACTATGAGTTGCATAGGTAGGAAATAGTAGATCCATGGACAGGGTTTGGCTTTTTTGAACTCTGGTGAAGTTTTTGTTTTTTTTCCAAGACATCTCAGTGCTTCCCTATGAGTACCTCTTCTCCATCCACTCTCACTGTCCTCAGTAAAAATAAGTTAGGGAAATCATTATCTTTGGGATTTATGGCATTTTGTGTTTTAGGGTATTCTAATTATAAGGATGTAGGTGACACATTTGAGTTTTGAGGACAGCCGTGTAAAAATCCCATTGCTGTCCAGAGACAAAACTTGCTATACTGGGCAATTCATGTCATGTGGAGAATATATTTCTCCTTTCTGATTTCTCCCACTGAGACTATCTCAAAACAGAGCAGTAATGAGCACTCTCTATCCCTGCTGGTAACCTATGATACAATTATGATAATGATAATGATAAACATTTATTAAGCACCCACAGTGCAAGGTGTTACTTGTTCAAAATGCGTGAAAGACCTGGTCCCCACTATCATAGTGTTCGCTGTAGTACCGTAGTATCGGCACAGTGTGGGAGTTGATATTTTGTGGTCAGTTAATGCTTTGAACTGATGAGCTTAGAAAACAGACCACAATCCCTCATGCTTCTGGATTTCTTTTATGGGTTCTCCTGCTGTCTCATGTTCTTATAAGTACATTGTGGTTGGAGACCATAAAAATGAGACTCTGGAAAATTTGTAATTTCCATAATCATCAAAATACTTTGAGTCCACTTTTCTCACGAATTTACTGATGAGGAAACAGGTGATGACAGATGAAGTGACATTCCCAGGAGTAGTGAGTGGGTTGAGTAGTATTTCCTTCCTCAAATTCATGTCTACCTGAAACCTGTGAATGTGACCTTATTTGGAGATAAGATCTTGGCAGATATAGTCAAGTTACGATGAAATTATTAGTTATGCTGCTTTGGTTTTTGATCTGAATAAAAGGAGTTTTCATAGGTCTTTCTGCTTCTAGATTTCCTTGCTATGGCTCCTTTAAGCTAGCAGTAGTTCTGTTCTAGGAAAGAGCTGATGATGGTCTCAGAACCATATATCTTAGAGATGGAAAAGACCCCAAGATATCATGGTGTGCCACCTGCTTTAGGGTGACTTAGCATTCACAGTTCCATTTTATAGATGAAATAATAATAATTTCAATGGGTTGATAAAAGTAATACTTTTGACTAGTAGGAGATAAAATCCAACATTTTTTAGTAATTCCTTTGTATCAGGCATTGTGCTAAGAATTTTATGTGCATAATCTCATTTAATTTATACAACTACCTTATAAGGTAGGTATCATTATTATCCTATTTTAAAGAAGAGAAAACTTATACACAGAATGATTAAGTAAGCTTTTCAAGGCAGTAGTGTTAATATCAAAATCATGTATCAGCTTCTATGTAGCATAGATACCATTGTGACCCAAGAAAGTCTGATTCCAGAGCCTAAGCATTTAAACACCACATTATACTGTTTAATGGTTAGAGTAAGAATCAAGTTCTCTTGCTTTAGAGATTTAGTGAAGTGACTCCCAATCATTGTGCAAGATATAGGAATCTATATATACTCCAGGCATTATCTGTAGACTAAAAAATAATGCAACCATCTAGCATTTTAAAATGAATATTGGTTTTGTTTGGGTAAGTTGTGAATTCATTAAAAGCATTATTGAATTGAGTGGTTTCTTGTCACGATTCATGTGATTCAATCAGTGACTACTAAAAGAACAACCTTCTTTTGTGGAAGTCTAAAACATTTGATCTGGAAAAGAGTCCTTATATTTATGGAGAACATTATGAACCACAGGTAGAGTAAAAAGAGAGCTCAATTTGGAATCAGACAAATCTCGGTTTGAGTCTTGTTTTCTGCTTACTTCCTAGCTGAGTGAACTTGGGCAAGTCCCTTAATTATCTTGGCTTCAGTTTCCTCATTTCTAAAATGATATTCTATAACTTATCTCAAAATATTGTTGGTAATCTCAGATGCAACACTTTACATGAAAGTATTTTAAAAAATAATAGAGTTCTGTAGGAATATGAGAATACAGGGTAAACATTATTATTACTCTGTGATGCTCAAGGAATCAGGTTTAGTCCTGAATACTACCTTATTTCAATTTTACCCACAGTCATTCTGTATAGTCTTTTTTTTTTTTTGAAATAGAATTGCTGATTGAAAGGACGTGTTTATTTTTATTTTTTCTTATTAAGACATTTTATTTTATTTTATGAAGGAAATTCTCTCTCTCTCTCTTGTCACTACCATGATGATAAGCTGGGGAACAAGTCAATTTCCAAGAAAATAATATTCATTCCTGATATGAGTTATCTTTACTTTCTAGTCATGCCTAGAATAGTACATCCTTTGTGAGATAAAGATTTAGGGTGGTGAAGAGGAAAAGAAGATGTTATGCCAGCTCTTCTGTGGGTCACTATGAGTAAGTCACAGTCATTCTGGGAGACCCTAAACCATTTTTTTTTAGGCTAAGAACTAGGAATGGAGGAATGGAGTCCAGCCAAAGAGATGAAGAACTCTTTCTGTTTCTCCCATGTTTCTCCTTTCCCAGCTTTCTAATCAATTCCAGAGACATTATTTATTGAAGCAGACGTCCAGAAGAACAAAGTACATCCATCCGTAGCCTTTTCGAGTGACATGAAAACACTGTTGGGCCTACTTAGTAAATGCCATTATGAAGTGGCCAGCCAAGGTACTCCTGTCAACAAATCCAAGAACCTTGGAGTTGGGTCTGGTGATATCAGAGCTTGAAGGAACCTCATTGATAGTCCTGCATATATTTTAGTATGACTTGGTCACTGCTATGACTTTCCATCTCCCCTTTGATCTTAGTCATTTGTAACTGCTGAGCAGCTCCAAGGTTTTGCATGAAAAGTTTAGCCTAAGCTTCTGGAGCTAGAGCTGTGCTGCCACCACATGGAATTGTGGGGGATTTCAATAGCACTTGTCAACCTTCCTTCTAACAGCCGGTCATCCACAGACAGGTGTTGAATTCTGTCTGAAAAAAGTCCTCTTCTCTGGAAGGTTTCTAATACTTTGGGAGGTACTTGATTATGGAAGGGAGTTTGGTTTCTGAACTGTCGAATGAAATTTACAAGACTGATAGTAATGAATTTTTAAACAAACATCTTATATGCTTTACCAACCACAACTATCCATTATGATTAATAAAATGGTACATTAGTAATCTAGGTCTGACCAGTGCTAAGGCATGATTAATCTTGTGGCCCAACTGTACTACAACTCTTTTTGCTAACCTCTTGCCTGAAAACATATAGGTCTCAAGAGAGACTTAGGGCTTCTTGTCAATTACACTAGGAGCACACAGTTAGTGCTTTATAAGACCTTGGAAGTATGGGGAAACTTGTTGGCTGCTCTATTCTTCTATTAACCTAAACGGAGAGTCTTGACACTCATGTCCTTGGTTCCAGACATTGCTGTCTGAGTGCCACCATAGTCCATCCTTAGCAGACTTCAGCTGTGAGTCTTGGCAGACGATAAAGATAAGCTTAAGTGCTTGGTGTGCTGCATTCTTTATGGTAAAGGAAAGAGTAGGGGTTACCTTTTTACAGACCTAAAGCAATCATGTGGTAGCATCAACAGAGCTGTCATTTGCTGGGTCCACTCTCAATGAGGCTTGCTTTATGTTCACATAGAAGAGGTTGGTTATTTGCATTGATCATCTGATTGCTCTTAGACACATTTAATTTCCATCATGCCAAGGCAAGTCCCAAAGAGAAATGTCATAGGCTTGGAACACACCACACTTCTGGTGCAGTCATGAGATCTGACAGAGGTAGAAATTGTGGAAGTACACAGGAGAGTTCCAGGACCTTCTGTCCTAAAGAGCATGCAAACCATAGCAATACATGGTTTTACAGATACATTGACAGTGTCGCCAGAATTAATCATTTCTTTTTCTACTACTAGATCTTATACTAACCTCTACCTCCTGATCTTTTCCTTATACTGTGTAATCTTTTGACAAAGCTCTTACTGCTTTTACTGAAACTTTTCTGGTCTAATTGCTAGCAAATATCTTGAAGAAAATCAGGTTTGCTCAACAGACCATCTCTTGGTGTTCAGTGAATTCTTATCAATGTAGACTGCCTTAGATGGTCTTTAGATCTCAAATTAAATGTTACTTTCTCAGAGAGGCCTTTTCTGATTATCTGTTCTAAAGTCAGTTTCTCCAACCTCTTTGGTACAATAGTTAAGAAGATATGCTCTAGAGGTAGACAAAGCCATTCCTGGTTCCTTTGTTACCCAAGTTACTTAGCCTCTCTGTGTCTCAGTTCCCTCATAAAATAGGCATAATAATAGTACATACTTCAGAGGGTTGTTATGATTAGTTATGGTGCATAAAGCATTTAGAACAGTGCCTGACTATCATCATCATTATTTTAGCCCATGTTTGTGTCTTTCGTGCCACTTATTTTGTTTTTTTTTTTAAAGATTTTATTTATTTGCCAGAGAGAGAGAGAGAATACACACAAGCAGGCAGAGAGGCAGGCAGAGGCAGCGAGAAAAGCAGGCTCCTTGCCGAGCAAGGAGCCTGATGCAGGACTCGATCCCAGGACCCTGGGATCATGACCTGAGCCGAAGGTAGCCACCCAACCAACTGAGCCTCCCAGGCGTCCCCATGCCATTTACTTTTACTTGAAATTGTTGTAGGTGTCAGTTTGTCTTTTTTTTTTTTTCAGTCTCTCCCTCACTGTTACAAAATTTTCATGAAGGCAGAAACCGTGTTTGTGTATGTCTTGCTCATTCTTCTTTCCCCAGCACTTAGCACACAGTAGGAACTCAATAAACACTTACCAAGTAAGTGAATGATAATTTAAGAAAAATTTCCTAACCTCAAATATCTCTTTCCTCCAAGTTCCTATAACAATAAAATCTCCTTACAACAAAAAAGATTCTCAGATCTTCATCAATGGAATATTTTATTTCAGGGAACATTTGCTACAAACAAAATGTCAGGGCAACACATTCTGAACAGTCTTTTGTGTCAGTCTTTTCCTTTTCACTATTGCCTTTGCTTTCTCCAGGTACTTGCAACTAGATCTACTAATAGGACCCACCTCTAGGTCCAGGCCCAGAGCCTAAGGAAATCATCCCAAACATAACTAAGGTAAAGTGATTGAGGGTTTAGTGTAGGGTATGATAATTATGAGGGTACAAGCACATTAAATTACTTAACTGTGTTGTGTGAACTGTAAAAACCTTTACCCTGGCATGAAAATGAAATGTGTTAGAGATGTATCCTGGGTGACTGTGTCCAGCTCTTATTCACTCTACCCTCTGTCACAAACAGATAAACCTCTATCTAACAAACTCCACTTATGCTTGTTATCTGGAATCTTCTTCAGGTATATCCTGCCTTCTTCTTTCCTGGAACATTTTGGAACTCCATGAATTCCCTGGACACAATCCAAGGAAAACACTCAATCACATCCAACATTCCATTATTGATACCAGCTTCCACTGATTTCCATTACCTCGGGTCTCAGTGTTGCTGCCCATTCTCAGCAACTCTAAGTCCTGAACTCACTCTGTTTATATAATTCTGGTATATGTTGTACTGGAATTGGATTTGTGTAAAAATTAGAGGAAGGTAGAGGAAGCTATCCTAATATGTCATTTCCAAGTAAACCACAAATTATAAAAATGTGATTTAGTTATTAATCTGTTCAAAAAACTTTGATGACACCACTGAACTCCAGCATAAAATTCTAAATATTTGTTCTAGTAACCAAGGCTTTGCACCATAGTATCTACCTACATTTCAACATTGACTGCCATCACTCCACTATACAAAGCTTTTGTGAGATCTAAGGGTAGAGGCTTTCTCTTTGTTACTAGCAGCCTGGCACTTTGAATTGTTATCTGGCACATTGTGGTGTTCAGTAAATGTAAGAGGTAAAAATCACCGAGTTCTTTGTATTAAACATGTACAACATAAAGTGCTTTAAGATATCAACTCACTTTATAGGTATCATCTTAGGTAATTCTCCAACTTTATTAAATAGATATTATATTAATTTGTCCAAGTTCAATCAACAAGGATAATGGTAAAACCAGGACTTGAACCCAGATCCATTTAGCGTCAGAGCTTATGCCATTAAAAACTACACCACATCGGGGCGCCTGGGTGGCTCAGTGGGTTAAGCCTCTGCCTTCGGCTCTGGTCATGGTCTCAGGGTCCTGGGATTGAGCCCCGCATCGGGCTCTCTGCTTCCCTTCCTCTCTCTGCCTGCCTCTCTGCCTACTTGTGATCTCTCTCTCTGTCAAATAGGTAAATAAAATCTTAAAAAAAAAAAAAGAAAACTTCACCACATCATTTCAATGTTGTTTGTAGAATAAATACTCAAGCCAAACTACAAGAGTAGTATTGTTTCCCTAAAGCAATGAAGTCAATGCAGTTTATGTGCCTCTACAAACACCCTTTCTCTCACCTGAAAGACTTGCCTACAGCTTTTAGGTGCTCAGTCATCCTTTGGACTTAGTCTATACTAGTGACGAGCACTGCTTCTCTCATACCTGATAAGTGCTTCCTTGTATTTGTAGTTCTCCGTTTATATCCACAACTAGACTCTAAGCCTGGGAGGGCAAAATTCACATCTTAACACTGCTATTGAGTCTCAGTCTCAAGTATCAAGTGTAGGCCTTTAGATCCATTAAGTAATATTTCCTGAGGGTGATGGCTTAAATGGGGACAAAAAATAAACCAAAGTTAGGTTCATTTTTAATTACAATTGGTAAGAAACCTACATTACATAAGTGTGTATTAAAACATAAAACCCTTTCATGTGCAAATATTAGTTACTGGGATGAGAAATCGAAGGAGCAAGGAAGAAATAGTCATCATCATAACCGTCATCCTTACAAGTAAATTTGCTTCCAAGGTTGAATTATCTTGTTATGTCTGCCATCTATTTCAGACTGATCTATTGGAAGTTCCAGAAATCAGAAATTAGTTGCCTAGACTGGATATAGTTACCTTGCATCTATGGAGTAATTTACATTTATAATACTGTTTTATGATAATTATAATGTTCACTGGAGATCAAACAAGACTGAACAGGAAACCGGGGAGGACCTTCAGAGGCATCCTGATGACCAGGAACTGCCTCTGGTAGGAAATCTTTGGTTAAATTCTATGCAGATCTCTTTTTCTCAAGAGAGGATCCGATTTCATTGAGCTCCATGTTCCAAAGCTGTTCATAAACACTGCTGTTCTGGATCTGTGACAGCTATTTATTTCTCATGGAAAAGGGAACTAAATTAAGCATCTTTATTTTACTCTCCTTGGCTAGAAAAGTATAATTCTATATTGGAATGGATTAATGGTCCACTAAGTAATATTTAGAGCCCTGAGTTATAAAGGAAGGGAGGCCTATGTGTGAATCTTCTGTAATGTACAAGATGTAAAATCCAGAGTTGTGAATTCTCTTTTGACTCTTGTAGGTGATTACCTTTGCTAGGATTTTGATCTGGTGGTTTCATAGACCATGAGATCAAGTATGGTGCTCTATTAAAAAAAAATATATATATATATGAAATGACATAATTATCTATTCTCTTCACATTGGAAACAGGGGTCTATAGAAGATGTCTTCATATACACTGACATTAAAGAAAGACTATCTAATTCCCCCGCCCCCCCAATAGCCCTGATCTCTGCTATGGAGCATGCAATTTGATTACCTTGCTAGTGTTCATTTATATTGCATGACTAACAAAATTATTAATAGCTATAAAATTATTCAGGTCCTTAAAGATGCAGTCACTATGCTTCTTTCAATGGTCTCTCATAGCAGCAAATTCTAGGCTGATTAAAATTGGTCATCAATTTTCATTTTAAATATGTTTCCGTTGATTTACTTAAGCCCACTCTTGCTCTCCTGAAATGGCATCAAGCATCAGAAGGGCTTTACTGTCTCTCCCACCACATCCTCCATGGCTGGAAGAAAGAAGGCCCAGCTTTTCTTATTTCTCATCTTTGGGCTGAGTCTGTCTTTTTCACTTTACCTTTTCTTTCTGAATGACCCTGCTCTTGACCCAAAGCATGCAATCTGAGAGCTGGATGGGAGTGGAGTGTGGGGAGGATGTTCTGGAGCTCAGCAGATCCCAAGAGCACAATGGCTTACCACCCCTCCTGTGATTGTTGCCAAAATGCCTTCCTGTTTTCAAAAGTGTCTTGTCCCCTGCTCCTTTGTTTTGCTTTGCTAGGAGACTGCAGTTCTGATTTTGCTAGGAACCAAATCTGCTGTTTCAAGGAAATGCAGCTGTTTGCTTTGGTGGGTGGCTTGAAAGAGAGAATTTTTCTACCCTCTCTCCCCAACCTCCTTCCCACCCCACCCTCCATGTGAACTCTGCTGGCTGGCTCATCATCTCACAAAGCATTGATTTCAGAAGCTGACTATTTGCTTTTGATTGTTTGGCTGGGGCTGCAATGAAATCATTGATGGATCTCATTTTGAGCTATCATCCTCTCTACTCTTTTTGGTCAGTCTTCCAGAACTGATTGCCTGCTCCCCCAAATGAAACTGCACAGTCAGACAGCGAGGCTTTCTCAAGTTCCACCTTTTACCAGGTCAGAGAACACACAGAGCTACATGGGCCTCAAGCTGGGCCTGCTCCTCTCTAAGACTGTTAGTTCTCTTACGGACCCATCATTAGCCACCAGACTTAATTTGATCACTGCTGCCTAGGCTGTTACCCCCGAGCAGATATTTCTTGGTACCGATGTCGCTGCACTTTGTGATCTTTTCTAACAGAGACCAATGAGACTCAGCCCAGCTGGTGTCTTCTGTGATACAGGACACTCTCTTTTCCTACTCTTCCTAATTCCCAGCTTTCGGGAGAAAGGTCATTGGTTCTCTATGGCTATTCTGGCTCCAGCTGCAGGCAACAAGACACAAATTAATATGCTTTTAACTCCCCATGTCCACTGATAGGCACTGATAGGCAAACTGTTGGACCCCAAATCCGGATGCTTTCCCAGGTGGCAAGCCATTGTTTCCTTCTCATTCAAAAAAGGTGCATAACTTCTCTGCTGCTAAAATGATTTTTCTGTCACTTCTGCTTTATCTGTCCCCTTTGTGGTGCTCTCTCTGCCTGCTTTTGGGATCTCCCTCTTTCGGTTTACTCTCCACTGCCCCAGGGCCTGTCAACCTGAACAAATAGTATGCATTATGCTGTTAGTGGCATACGTGACATGCCTTTGTTTCTTACACTGCTAGCCCAGGTAATGTAACTGTGTCTGTCAAACTGGCAGTTCTTCATGTTTATTAGTTTTGTCTCTTTTTAAAGTTGACATTAACCAACTAGTAAGTTTCCTAGTTCAGTGAAAGATCAGAGCAGCTGGAACTCCCAGGGAGCTACACATGGCCTCTCCTGAGTTATGGGAGAAGTTTTAGAGGAACCAAGAATAAGCTTAGGGCTAGCTTGGTTACCTAGAACTAAAGAGTATACAATAGGTATGGTGTCCTCACTGAGATCATCTTTGGCCTAAGATAGCTAGAGAAGCCCAGGAAGTTGGGTCCTCAGATTGACTTTTGTGTTCCTCCTCTTACTTGTTCTTTGGCTATTATTGTCTATTCGAATTTAAATGCAACAAGGTGTTAGAGCACAGAGTTCATACACTCCCTCCAGCTCCATCACGATATATCTCTAAGTCTTGAAAAATCTGGTTTGTTTTTACAGTCCTGTGGACATCTCCAAAAAGAACTCAGCTTCCAGTAAGACAGATAACAACATAGATTTTTTTTTTCCCCAATTTGGAAAGCTGATCTTCAAGACCTATACAGTAGGGCTGATATTTGGGTCAGAGGTCTGTCAGCACCTGCAGAAAGCCCTTCCTTCCAGTGATACTTATGCCTCTTTTTCTGCCTGTTTTGCTTCAACCATTCCAGAAATAGCAGAAGAGACTGTGAGAGAAGTCTAGTCTGAGAGTCAAAAGCCAAGCCCCTGTCTGGAGCTCTAAACTTAGGGAGTTACACATGGTACAGGGTTCCTAGGACCTACCTACTAGGTTGCAGCTAGAGTTTGGGGGTAACAGTGCAAAAAATTTGGCTTGCCTGGGCGCCTGGGTGGCTCAGTGGGTTAAGCCTCTGTTTCGGCTCAGGTCATGATCTCAGGGTCCTGGGATCGAGTCCCGCGTCGGGCTCTCTGCTTGGCAGGGAGCCTGCTTTCTCCTCTCTCTCTCTGCCTGCCTATCTACCTACTTATGATCTCTATCTGTCAAATAAATAAATAAAATCTTTAAAAAAAAATTGGCTTGCCCTAAATGAGGGCATCCCTAGTCTGTATATTTCTATTCTCTCTCTTTTTTAGCAATCAGTTCATATTTCAGTTGTTTTTTGAGGTCCCTTATTTGGTGAGAGGTTTTCTTCCCCAAGTTGTCAAGAAGTCTTTTTACTCTAGGGGTATGTGTGGAATGTCATTCTTACCCAACTCCTTGGGATGAGAGAGGCAGCAGTGGGAAGGCTGGGCACAATATAATCAGAGTGCTTTGAAGGGAGAGCTTTCTGTTTTCAAAGGTGGTGGTGGGGAACAATAACAGTTGGTATGAGTTTGCACCTAGGAAGATAGTGTTTGGGATCCACTTGGAGAGAATTCACATGAAAAGGTTGAGGCAATAATGCTGTGAGTCCAAATGGTGCTGTCAAAACATAACAAGTAATCACTGCAGGGTAGTACAGAAGGTGTTAGAGAGTGGTGTCATTTATTGAAATGTCTGCTGATTGAGCTTTTGCTAATTAAATGGTCCCCATGATGTGTGTTTATTTAGGGACAGTTACAAGTTTTGCAGCAGTGGGGGTTTAGCCCTGTGGGAAGTGCCTTTTCGAGACAGGAGGTAAGCATGGAGGGGGCTTGGACATAATTGTTCAGGGATGCTAGCCTTGTCAACATGGGAAGACTGGGAGTGATTAATAGCTTTCTGTCCCCTTTTCACCACTGTTCCTCATGTCTCTGTGTTTCTTGGAAAAGGCAGGCGAATGGGCTGTGGTGGCAAACAATTTTAGCACTTAAGGAGTACTTTCTCTTTGTTTTTCTGCCACAGCTCTCAGGATGTTACTGTTATCCTCTGTGCAGGGTGGGAGTGGGCTTGGGAGGAAGAGGGAAGAAAAAGTGTAAGAGACCTCAAAGACTTTTCTTGGCCCCCTTCCCTAGTTTTCATGGTATTTCAGAAGGGTCAGAAATAGCACCCAGGATGGTGGGAATTGCACCCCACTCTTGCCCTGCATGTCTACATCCCTGACTGATGCTTTTAATACCTTTCTTTGTGACACCTGGGACAGTGTGTGTATGTGTGTGGTGTAGTAGGGTGGGGGGACTAACTAGAAATTGGGCAATCATTTTGGGCAGAAGGGAACAGAATTTTAAGAAGCCACCAACATGATATACCTCATTCTATTTCCTCTTCTAGAAAAATCCATAGTACATGGAATTATATGCTGCTATTAAATTAATCAACTGAAATTTAAAACTTTACAAGGGCAAGGACCACTTAAAAAAATTCTCAGACCCTAACACAATGCTGGGCACACAGCCAGCATTTGTTGATTTCACAAGGGAAGTGGTTAAGTTTTGTGTAGTGAGGTCATCTTGGCAAATCATTGAACTAATCTGAAGCTCTGCTTCCACATCTGCAAAGTCTCTTTACCTCCCAGAGATATTGTAAAGATTAAATAAGATGATCACTTTAATAAGGACACTTTCCAGTTTTGTGCTGTTTCATCCACTGTCATTCTTGATTTTCTCTACTCTAGGCATTATAACCCAAGTAAGGAGACCAGATATGCAGGCTGGAAAAAGCTTGACTTTGGTTATTATTTTTTTTATAAAGCTTTTCTTCCTAAGAGAACTTCATCAGGCATCTGGTCAAATTGGTTGGGTAGACAATGGGATGCCCATGAGATGCAATGAAAGCCAAGCTAGGAGATAATCCACATTTTTGCAGCAAAGGCAAAGGGATGGGATGAGGGGTTGGGGGAGGCAGAGAAAATGCAGTAATTTGAAGGTTAATCTCTTTGTAGCTTGAAGCAAACATTTAAAAAACACATCTCAGAAAGCTCCCTTAAACTTGTCAGTGCTACAGTCTTCATATCTTGGTACCTTAATACTTACCACAATAATTTTTACCTTTTTGAACAAAACCTTTTACCCTATCCTTACTAATATCAGAACAATAAGAATTATCTTCACATACTGGCTCAATTTAAATGTAAGGATATACCCATTTTGGTCTTCTTCCATTGCCCTTAAGCACTGTTTCAGTGGTGTGGCTGAAATTTTAAAGATAAAAAAAGTCTTACTAGTTTTGACTCTGGCCTCAGTGACCCAGAGAGCTGGCCCAGGCTGCACAGCCCTGTAGTTTGTATCTAGCACCCCAGTATATCTCAGCAAAAGTTGGAGCAAAATACTGAGGACGGTCACTAGATGTCCCTCTTGTGTCTCTAAAGAGGCTGAGGAGGCGGGGCTCCCTTAAGGATTGAAGTAAAGCTAGGACTGAGAGAACTTTCTTTTTGTTTTTACTATCCTCACCCAGAACAGCTCCACCCGCAATGGTTTTATTAAGTTAATTAATAAATTCCTGATCGTGAAGGTGTTTTCTGCCACTCGTTTAGTTAATAGCATTGTTGGAGTATAATGATCAAGTGTGCCAAGTAGGGGGAAAAAAAAAAACAACCCACAATCTGGGAGCAAAGGGTGTTAGGATTATCTGTAGCAATAGACTGGGAGGATGGAAGAGCTAATTTTTGGAGGGGAGGTATAACTATCACTTTGAGCTTGGGGGTGATGTGAAAAAAGGAAAGCAAAGGCACACTCTTCTGCCTTCCTTCCATAAAAGTGGTTTCGTATAGCTAGAAGTACTTGGGGTGCTCTGCTTGGAAAGGAGGAGCACCTCAGGTGTGAACAGTGAGCTGGAAGCAGGGAAACTGATGTCATATCCTTAGAGAAGAGCTCTTTGTCTTTGCAAATGCAGAACATGTCTTTACAATGTGATTGCAATTACAAAGGTAATGACATTGTACGTGAATTGAATTCTCCTATTTATCTTTAAAAGACAGCAGAATATAGACATTCTATTAGCACTCCCCAAGGTAAGAGGTCCGCAGCCTTCTTATCTTATTGTGTGCATCTTTACAGATGCCACGGCAATGTTAATCATTTCACCTGAGTAATTCTTCCATTTCTCGTTACCTAGGGGATTGTTAATGGCCGAGACTACCTCTCAGACTCTTTGCTCCCGCTCAATCAAGCCGTGGAGGCGCCAGTTTACTTTTATTGATCAGCGGGTTCCTGACAGCCTTCACCACAAGGAAGCAGCATCATCCTTTTTTAACTTAAAGGGGAACAGATCGCCTTAGAGTTTACAGCTAAAAGCTTCTAAGCATAGCATGCAAACATTTTAGCATGCTGCTAATTGTTCTGTTTAAATAGTCCAAGCAATATTTTAGAAAGCTGCCAAACGCCGAACTCACATCCCGTGATCAGATAGCAAACCCATTTCAAATGCCTTTCTAGGCCTTTTTAATTAGACTAAGATGCACTTCATTCCCACTCTACTTGCTGACATCAAAGGTAAATAACTGTGATAAATCAAATGCAGCCCATCTCTTTGCAGAGCTCTGAGAGGCGCCCACGCTGCCTGCCATGTTTTCATTCTCCTCCACTACTTGCCCATTTTTACAACCGGGTCTGCAGAAAACCGGAGGGCCACTGGGTTCCCTTGAGCCATAACTCTGCTGTCCACATCTAAATGACCAAAATCAAATGATACTTATTGAAGATGCCCCAATTTTCTCCTTTGCTGTTTTGGCTTGAATTGCATCATAATTTGAAAGAGTGAAGGGATCCCAGCGCCCTCCCCTTGGTTTCAGATGCACGTTCATGGGGTTGTAATATCACTCCTGAAATAATTCCTTTTCTAAGGACGAAGCTGTCTTCTCCTTCACCCCCACCAAAGTAAAGGCTGCTAAACTAGCTCCTCTTGGAAGGAGAAATATGTATTTTTTAAAAGAAGCTCTGTTGCTTTCTGCAAGAAGGTGGCATTTTTTGAGAAAACCTATTGTGTTTCCAAATGCCATTTCCCCTTTCCTTGTTTAATGTTTTTAAAAAGCAAAAGTGAGTCTCATTTTAGGCCCACAAGCTTGGACCAATGTCGCTGTGGCTAATTATGAGTTTGCTCACCCAAGACTCCCAAATATCCGAGACGACTCACTCAGAAGGTAGGTTTACTCTTCCAAGTATTGTGAATTCAGGAGCCGGTCCCCGGCACCCCCAATCTACGATGGAAAAAAAAAAAACCCACAAAAAAACAAACAAAAAAACCAACTTGTTCAGCGGGGTGTTTTTGATTCTTCCTGCTGCTGACCTTAATTAAGAGCCACAGAACATAGCAGGGAAGACTCCCCCTCTGTCCTCAGGGCGCCTTAGTCCGGAGGCAAGCTGAATTTGATGTCAGCCCCAGCCCCGCCGGCCTCCCGCTTCCCAGCACTGGCACAGGCCGCAGCTGTCACCACCACCGCCTGAGAGGAGCTGGCAGTCCCCTGAGACTGAGGCCCCGCGGGAAGGCTAGGGTGCCCCCACACAAGGGCGCCAGCTCCAGCTGCCGGCCACCTACGGGGACTGCGCGCCTGCCTCCAAGCTCCCGCAGGGCTGGGGGCTCTCCCGGCATGGCGCGGCACCGCGGCGTCCGCTCCACCCGCTCTTCTCCAGCGAACAGTTTATTTATAGGGAGCTAAATTCTCCAACAGGGTGGGGTGAGGGGCTACGCAATTTGTCCAGCCCTCTCCGCGATTCAATCCCTGCGACACGGATCCCATCTGACCAAGAAGGAACAGATAAGAGGGAACCGAACCGGGCCAAAGGCCCTTCTCTGAGAGAATAAGTGCAGCGTTCGCCGGAGAAGGAGGGATGGAGGTGACTGTCCGGGAGGATGGCTGCCGCGGTTCTCAGCTGAGGTGAAGACTCACCGGCCAAGAGCCGGAAGAATGACCACCTCGGGGGCGCTTTCTCCTTTCCTTTTTCCTTCCAGTACCCGAGAAGGAGAGGAGAGGAAGGTAGAAAAGCTGACAGACAAAACCCAGGGTGAAGAGACAAAGAGGGAGGGGGAGGAGGGGTGAAGAGAAAGAATATGAATATGAATATGTGATGAACACATCGAGAGAATCACATCCCCATCTTTTCTGCAGTCTACAAACATGAGAGGCGCGCAGTTCCCGTGAATGCTCAACCTCATCGCCAGCACACTCCCTCTCCACTCCACCGAGTCCTCTTGCCCCCGCCTGCCCTGCCCGCCAGGCCTCCTCACGCTCCCGCCCCGGCTCCACTGACCCGGGTACCACTCGCTCTCGGCAGTGTGTAAGTTTCCGGCTGGCTCCGCCCCGCCCCGCCCCCGCGCCTTGGCCCCGCCCCAAGCCCGGAGCCCGCTCGCGGCGCGCTGATTGGCCAGCGCCTGGCGTAGCCCCGCTCGGCGGCTCCGGCTCTCTCCAGACTCCACCGCCAGTAGTTTGCGGCATCGGGAGGAGCAGCAGCAGCAATAGCGGCGGTGGAGGGCTCAGGGGGAGACCGACCAGCGGGCGCGGACGGCAGCAAAGCTCCAGCACACCGTGCCGGAGTTGCCCAGAGGGCAGTGGCACTCGCGTCCCTAGCCTGGCGCAGGCCCTTGGCGCGTTGCGCAAGGCGGCATTCCAGCTGAGCGCATTCATCGGCGATTCGAAACCTCCCACCCCTGCACACTCACACTCCACACTCACACTCCCCGCACCACACACTCATTCTTCCTCTCTCACACATTCACACACAGCCTGACAGCAAGCGAGCAAGACAGACCTCCCGAGTGCATGAGCATCCGGGAGGGAGGGAGCCCAAACGCAGCGCGGCCAGCGCCTTGCTGGGAGGATGGAATCAAGACGCTCCGGCAAGTAAACTTTGGCGGCGACATAACTGTCGACCGTGGCAGCTGCCGAGGAGGACCTTAGCGACATTCGACTGAGCTAGGAGGATTTCTTCCCACGGCGGCGGCGGCGGCGGCGGCGGCGGCACGGCAGCTGCGGCCCTCAGAGCGACATCCCAGCCTAGACCAAGGGAGGAGGTGAAGCCCCGGGTACCCGCGGCAGCGGCCCCACCTTTCCTGGCCGGTACTGTTGTCGCTTTCCCTCCCCTCTTCCCCATTCCCCGCCCCCCACCCCGGGCCATTGGAAAGAACTGGACTTTGATAAATCACCATCGCCCCGTTTTCGCAAACTTGACGTGGAGGCTTGGGCTGCGTTGGTAACTTTGATTTCCAAGACACAAACACCCGCAGTCCAGCTGCTCTGAGGAGGGGACTCTGCGCCCACCTCCAATCCTGGGCAGACGCACCCCCCAAGCCTTCGGAAGCCAACCTTGGCGCGAGGGAGCGCGCTCTTGTCTCAGCAGCCTCCCTGTCTCCCCTCCCCCTTCCTCCGCGGCCACCAGCAGCCATCCGGCTCAGCTGGATACCCGGGAGCCTGCGGCGTTTGACAGCAACTCAGAGTCCCACCTTTGATCATCATTTCTCCCCAACAGACCTTGAAAAGGCCAGCGTGGCCCCCCCGGACCTCGGAGGGCGCGTTCCAGGCGGGTTCTCTCTCTGCAGTGAGCCAGGAGAGCTGGGGGGAGGTCCTTGCGCATGCCAGGTGCACAGACAAGGCGTTCGCCAGCCCCAGTACCGGCGCGCTGCGGTGGGCCGGGCAGTGCCTGAGAGGCTGCACCCCCACGGCCCTCCGGGTCTTTGCCCCAAGTGCGGTCCAGACTCAGCCTTCCGTCAACCAGGCAGCTCAGACGGCGTCCAACCCGCAGCCCTGCGCTGCAGCGGCCAGTCGTGCCTGGCTAACTTTGAAGGGGGAAAACTGAATAGCCGGGCTGGAGGGAGGGGGCTCGGGGCCACGCGGCTCTCCCTTGGCCCCCCGGAACCCCCGGGCCCCCAGCCAACCTCCTCCGAGTCTGCTGCAACCTCAGCATTGGAGCCGGCGCGGGTGCCTTCCCCGCGCCGCAGGGCCGCCCTGGGCGGGACTCCTCCCGCGGCCTCCGGGGCCCCGGGGCGCGCGCAACAGGCGGCCCGAGACTGCGGGAAGCTGGAGCGCCGGCGGCGTCGGCCTCGGAGGGGTGTGGAGAGGCGAGGCCAGGCAGAGCCCCGTGCAGCCATGGAGTCGCTCCTGCTGCCGGTGCTGCTGCTGTTGGCGGTACTGTGGACGCAGGCAGCTGCCCTCATTAACCTCAAATACTCGGTAGAAGAGGAGCAGCGCGCCGGGACGGTGATCGCCAACGTGGCCAAGGACGCGCGCGAGGCGGGCTTTGCTCTGGATCCACGGCAGGCCTCTGCCTTCCGTGTGGTGTCCAACTCAGCTCCGCACCTGGTAGACATTAATCCCAGTTCGGGCCTGCTTGTCACCAAGCAGAAGATTGACCGCGACCTGCTGTGCCGCCAGAGCCCTAAGTGCATCATCTCTCTGGAGGTCATGTCCAGCTCAATGGAGATATGCGTGATTAAGGTGGAGATCAAGGACCTGAACGACAATGCGCCCAGCTTCCCAGCGGCACAGATCGAGCTGGAGATCTCCGAGGCAGCTAGTCCCGGCACGCGCATCCCGCTGGACAGCGCCTATGACCCGGACTCCGGCAGCTTCGGCGTGCAGACGTACGAGCTCACGCCTAATGACCTGTTTGGCCTGGAGATCAAGACGCGCGGCGATGGCTCACGGTTTGCGGAACTTGTGGTGGAGAAAAGTCTGGATCGCGAGACACAGTCGCATTACAGCTTTCGTATCACCGCACTCGACGGCGGCGACCCACCTAATCTGGGCACTGTTGGCCTCAGCATCAAGGTGACCGATTCCAATGACAACAACCCAGTGTTTGGCGAGTCCACCTATGCAGTGAGCGTGCCAGAAAATTCACCTCCCAATACACCTGTCATCCGCCTCAATGCTAGCGACCCAGACGAAGGCACCAATGGCCAGGTGGTCTACTCCTTCTATGGCTATGTCAATGACCACACACGTGAGCTCTTCCAGATTGACCCACACAGTGGCCTGGTCACAGTCACCGGTGCCCTAGACTACGAAGAGGGTCACGTGTACGAACTGGACGTGCAGGCCAAGGACCTGGGGCCCAACTCCATCCCAGCACACTGCAAGGTGACCGTCAGCGTTCTCGATACCAATGACAACCCGCCGGTCATCAACTTGCTGTCAGTGAACAGTGAGCTGGTGGAGGTAAGCGAGAGCGCCCCCCCGGGCTACGTGATTGCACTGGTGCGGGTGTCTGATCGGGACTCTGGCCTCAATGGGCGCGTGCAATGCCGTTTGCTGGGCAACGTGCCCTTTCGGCTGCAGGAGTATGAGAGCTTCTCCACTATCCTAGTGGACGGACGGTTGGACCGCGAGCAGCATGACCAGTACAACCTCACGATCCAGGCGCGCGACGGCGGTGTGCCCATGCTGCAGAGTGCCAAATCCTTTACAGTTCGCATAACAGACGAGAATGACAACCACCCGCACTTTTCCAAGCCTTACTACCAGGTCATTGTGCAGGAGAACAACACACCTGGCGCCTACCTGCTTTCCGTGTCCGCCCGAGACCCCGACCTGGGTCTCAATGGCAGTGTCTCCTACCAGATTGTGCCGTCGCAGGTGCGGGACATGCCAGTCTTCACCTATGTCTCCATCAACCCCAACTCAGGCGACATCTATGCGCTTCGATCCTTCAACCACGAGCAGACCAAGGCATTCGAATTCAAGGTCCTGGCCAAGGATGGCGGCCTGCCTTCGCTGCAGAGCAACGCCACGGTTCGGGTCATCATCCTCGACGTCAATGATAATACCCCGGTCATTACTGCCCCACCCTTAATCAATGGCACTGCGGAAGTCTACATCCCCCGCAACTCTGGCATAGGGTATCTGGTGACCGTGGTCAAAGCGGACGACTACGACGAGGGTGAGAATGGCCGTGTCACCTATGACATGACCGAGGGTGACCGGGGCTTCTTTGAAATAGATCAGGTCAATGGCGAAGTCAGAACCACTCGCACGTTTGGCGAGAGCTCAAAGGCTTCTTATGAGCTTATTGTGGTGGCCCACGACCACGGCAAGACGTCTCTCTCCGCCTCTGCACTAGTCCTAATCTACCTGTCCCCTGCTCTTGACGCCCAAGAGTCAATGGGCTCGGTGAACTTGTCCCTGATTTTCATTATCGCCCTGGGCTCCATTGCCGGCATCCTCTTTGTCACTATGATCTTTGTAGCAATCAAGTGCAAGCGAGACAACAAAGAGATCCGGACCTACAACTGCAGGTAGAGCCAACTTTTTATCTTTCCTTTGTCTTGGGTGAGTAAGTTGTATCTGTGTCTCTGTGTGAAAATCCCATTGCTTTTGTTTCCTATTTAAATGCATGCTGTGTACACACTGCGCTTGTTTTTGAAGGGGGGAAAGTTTGTGGCAGTCCAAGTTGATCAATTCTTTTGATCTGACAATTTGCTGGAAGACAATCATTCACTGTTTGAGTGGTGGATTCTGTCACATAATAATGATGAGCAGGAAAGCAATTATCATTTTAAAATTTGTGCAGCTGTCTCCATGAAGTTATGGCAGGAAAAAATGAGAGAGAGAGAGAGAGAAAGTCAATTTTCAGCAGAACCACCAACACCCAAGACCCACAACTTGATTTCAGGGCCACAGTGCTTTGGGGACAGATACTGAAAGGAGAGGGAGTGCTGGTACTCGCCCAGTCTTGTAGGTAAACTGAAGAGAGCCTGTGAGTGGGTGTCTAAGGTAGGAAACAGTTGAGGGAAGAGAAAACAGGAATGTGTGGGAACACAGGTGATTAGTATTTTTTTTTTTAAAGTGCGTTCTTGTCTTGTTTTCATCCATTACCCAAACATCTGGTTATATAAGGTGAAATTCTACCCGTCATTCATATTTTCACATATCTAGTTGATTGATGAGGTAGAGACCAAACATCTCAATGAGGGATAGGACTTCGCCTCCCAGATGTTGCAGTAAAAATAGCAATCTTCTGGAGCTGATGGTATTTTTCTGTAATGTGGGATTCAGCTGTGGCATTAAGATCTGGTCCCTACCAGTGGATGTCACTACGGGTTATTGTGTTTCAGTTTCTCCTGGAGTATATGCAGGGTGCATGTGTATGTGGGGAGGGGTGGTGGGATGAGAATAGAAATGCAGAAACTGGAAATGACAAGTAGTATTTTTTTTAAAAATTCCTGATAAACACACTCTTGTTGAAGCTCTTCCTTACAATCAGCCAGAACAAATAAGACTAAGTATTTCTGGAGTCCAAGTTAGGATAAATACATGTAATTATTTCCAGCAGTGTCTCATTGAAACAGTTGAAAAAAAAAAAGAAGTTGTTTCTTTAGTTTGCTGAAATTGAATGATGCTGCGGTTTCCAACCAAGGTGTGTGTGGTGTGTGCTTTCAACATACCTACACATCCAGCGTGTCTTTTGTGCCATCTGTGCTTGCATGTTAATCAGTCAAAATATGTTCCTGTAGGTCCAGTTTGTATTTGACACCATCTGAAATGCACACTTCTGTGAATCAGAGCCCCCTGAATATGTAACAGCCATGCAATTATTGTTTCCCTTTTACTATTCTCTGCATTACACAAGTTAGTAGACAAATGCTAACCACACATGAATATCAATCAGGTGCCATAAAAGAGCAGCTGCAATGCCTCATAAATGCTTTAATCCTGTTACTAGTGAAATGGCCATGACTTTTCTTTCCTTCAGCTCTGAGTCAATTCAGATGGGAGAAATGGAAATTAATATTGCTCTTACCTTTGAAACCTGTGACTGCCAGTGGCGATTTTTATAGGAGAAAAATGGGGGGGGTCTGTAAAATTTTATTTATATAGAGATAATGATAGGGTGGACTCTTTTTAAGCCATTTCTGTAGTGTAAAGTAAATGTGTAAGACCCTTTTCTTGATGAAAAAGAAATCATCTTGAAATAAAGATAGTGAAGGCTTTGCCACTTCTTGGTGATATATGACTAGAAATGAGAGCTCTTTCTGAGAGCTTGCCAGGGAGATCATTAAACAGGGAAGAGAGCATTTGAAATTAAAAAAAAAAAAATAGAAAAGAAAAAAAGAAAATCTTAGTGCTCTCCAACTTCACTCACATGTGTATTTTGTAAAGAGCTCTGTTCCCCATGATGGTTTGGGATTAATAAAGTACAGTTTAATTAAATAATTGGTCAATACAGAAAGGGCTGCTCAGTGAATGCCTCAGCCAAGTAATTGGACGGGGCATTGCCAAACTTATCCATCATGGGTAAACAAAATCATTAAAACTTCCCATTGATTCTATAAACAGATTAGAGAAGAAAATAAGCCCTAGTCCTGGGGTCTTTGGGATTTTATCTGCTCTTAAGCTCCAGTAGCATCAGCTGCATGTATGCCTGAACACAGCGAAAGGGCGAGGGGAATGTAACTGCTCAGCCCTAGGAACATCCCTGGGATAGAGTAAGAATTTGCCTCGGGAAATATGCAATTTCCCTGTACGCTTAGACCTTTTAGAAAGCCTGTCTTTTCATGTATTAGACAAGAGGTTTTCTTTTCTCAGCCCCTCCTGAGCCTCTTCCTCAAATGCATTCATTTATGAGACTTGTGAGGTGATCTGCAATTGCTGCTGAATTCGGCTTTTTGTATTCAGACAATTAGCTTTGTTGATCAGGAAGACAGTCACAGTCTTTCCCTTGTAAAGATCAACCTGTATTATTTATTAACCCTATTGTTTTGCTGATTATTGCCCAGAAATTGAATTTTCCAACAATGAGGTGAATCATTATGTACAAAGGAATAAATGACTTTTAGAATCTAGCTACAATTCAATGTATTTCTTTTGACAAGTCTCTTAATGCTTGGTGTCTTCGGTGCACGTTGCTGGGTCTGTGTCAGTGTTAATTAAATTGAGCTCTTTATGTTCCAGTTGCAGCACAGCTGCTTGTAGGTGCACCTGAATGGAGAAGGATGCTGAATGCACTAACCTTTAAATTCCTTTGCAGTAATTGTTTAACCATCACTTGTCTCCTGGGCTATTTTATAAAAGGACAAAACAGCAAGTGTCCGCATTGCATCTCGGTTTCTCCCATTAGCAAGGAGCAAGACAAAAAGGCAGAGGAGAAAGTGAGCCTAAGGGGAAAGAGGTAAAAAGCACTTCCCCTCATTCAAATGGGTTTGGCTCTCCACTTTCTCCAGGAGAGGAGGGGGTAGGGTAGGGAGTGGAAGGGGGGCAGGGGTAGGACAGGGGGAAGGAGGGTGTGGAGTAGAGAAGCTGAGGTTACATCAAAGGGTGGGGTTTGATCTAACCCACTTCAAAACTGATCAGGTCAAAGAGATATCTGACTGAGGGTGTTTGCTACATGGCAAATGCCTGGAGGAACTGGAAAGGAGATTATTTTTTAATTCCTTCTGTCGCCTCTTCTTTTAAATTAATACTTGCTTCTTATTTCACCCAGAGGTTCCTTTGGGTTCCAGGGAAGCTCCAGACTTGACCATTTTCATGCTTTCTTTCCTATAGGCTCAACTTTTCCTGTCCTCCCCACTCTTGCTAAGTAGCCACTGGCAATGAGAAATTGCACATCCAGAGTATAGAAACATTTTGGGGGGGGGTGGTGGAGGAGTGGGAGGTTTGTATGTTTTATATGAAAACTCTATGGCCCTTAGCTTGTTTTCACATGTACAAAGCACAGGAGAAACCTGATGATGTAATGCACCAGAATAAGAAGCTGGAGCAGAGAAGGGGTGCAACCCTCTGGGGTGCTTAATATTTATTAACCAACGCATGGTTTGGGAGAGCATTAGCAATACACGTTTCCTTTTTCTTCCTTTTTTTTTTTTTTTTGTCACGCAGAATCGCTGAGTACTCCTATGGGCATCAAAAGAAATCAAGCAAGAAGAAAAAAATCAGTAAGAATGACATCCGTCTGGTACCCCGGGATGTGGAGGAGACAGACAAGATGAACGTTGTCAGTTGCTCCTCCCTGACTTCCTCCCTCAACTATTTCGACTACCACCAGCAGACACTGCCCCTGGGCTGCCGTCGCTCAGAGAGCACTTTCCTGAATGTGGAAAACCAGAATACCCGCAATACCAGTGCCAACCACATCTACCATCACTCTTTCAACAGCCAGGGCCCCCAGCAGCCAGACTTGATCATCAACGGTGTGCCTCTGCCTGAGGTGAGTGCAGCTAAGGGGTTCTAAGAGGTCCTCCTGGCTGGCTCTCTTTCCCATGTTGCTCCCCCAGACCCGCTTAGGCCTCTAGGCTGCAGAATTCCCCTGCAGGGGTGGGGAGGACTTCTTTGCATAAGCCCATTTCTGTAGTCAATGTTTGCCAGCAGGGTCTCTTGGGGCAAAGGATAGCCCAACATATTGGGTCTTTGTAGGGGTGGATTTAAGAGTGGGAGCTCAAGGGCTCTGTACCTTGGAAGTCTCTGTATGGCGTTCTGGCATAATATGAATTTGCTCCATCTGTTGCAAATGCGGTATGCTTGCCAGCCAGCGGTACCAGTGTTCCAGTTAAAGTGGCTGAGAAAGAGTGGATCGACAAGCAGTGTTAAAGATGGGTGAACCCTAGAATGCTCAGGGGCCAATTCTCCAGTGCAAGAGTTATTCAGCTTCCTGAAGCCCCCTTTTTCTTTTTCTTTGGCCATATATGTGCTTTCCCAAGAATATGGGTGGGCTGGTTAAAGGGATGCAAACAAAAAAATTTAAAAAACCACGTTGCCATTTCTTGGTAGTTCTTTTGGTTTGGTGATATTTGACAAACAAGGAGGTGGAAACTGTCACTAATTACAAACTTTTCAGAAATTAACTATGATCTGAGTTGGCTCTGTTTCCCTTTACCAGGTATGAAGGTTTTTAAAATGGAAGCTTTTTTTTTTTTTTTTTTTTTTTTTAGCACTGTGTGGTCTGATGTTTGCTGGCTCTTGAACAATTTCAGGGTAGTAGGGTGATAACATGGATAATGGTGGGTGGGTGGGTGGAACGCTATAAGTAACGGTTCTTAAGTTGGTTTCGAGTTTCCATAAATTGCTTAAGTTCCTCTTTGGTTGGAAATTTGATGCACTGGGAGGCATATGCCCTCTTCCAGGCCACTAATGAAAGGAATACTGTAGATTTGAAAGGCATTTCCACAGGTTTTGAAGCACGTGCCCAATCATTGTCTCCTTTGAGCCTTGCAATAGTTATCTTGATAGATTACCCTTCAGTAGATGAAACAGAGTCCAGAGATGGTAAGGGAGTTGTTCAGACTCACAGAGTAGGACATGGAGAGACACACAGAGAGAGGAGTGGGGTAGGGGGGGAGAGGAAGAGGGAAGTGCAGAGGCAGAGAAAGAAAGGGAGGAGAGACTAGATCACAGGGCTCTATAACTTTCTGCCAAGTGCTGTTTCAGTGCCACCTTCCTGCCTTGGAAATAATTCAGACTGACCTACCTAGGCTATGATGCATATAAAATGGTCTCATAGTATTTGTATCAATTTCAGAGGGCAATTGAATCAATTGCTTTCCCTAGTTTCCTGAAAAATCATTCTCACCAGAAGTAATTGGACCAAACAACAGTGCTTTTAATGAGAAATTGATGATCTTCAGCTAGCAACAAAAGCACCAGTATTTTCTATCTATTAATCTCTATATAAGGATTTATTGAAAATCCAATATCATGCCACAGAAGCACTGTTACAATTATGAATATCAGTATATACTACTAGGAACTAGATCATAGACTTTTTGGAGGACTACTTGTGGACTACTAAGAGTTTAGCCACGGAAAGGAAGAGGTAGTGCTATGTGGTGGAATCAAGTAGACCATGATTTTGAATCTGGGGGACACCTCTTGGTATGGAATCCTTCTGAGTCTCTGTTTCCTCATCTACAAAATGGGCACATCTACCATGCAAGGTCAGTCCAAGAAATAGTATGGCATTGTGTAATGTAAAGGGTATGACACATACGTGTTCCCTGAATCATAGATCTCCTCACTAGACAATAATTGGAGAATCATTTATAATGGCCTGCACACCTGAGTGTGACCCCATAGACACTGTAACTAAAGAGGAATTTAAGTTGGTTTTGTATAGGTAACACCTACAAAGTGGTGTGCTTGGAGTATTCATATTGGATGTTAAACAATGGAGGTAGAAGATGGCAACGTTGTGGGTTCAGGTGCTGACTGCTCTTGTTTTTGGAGATAGACAAAATAATCATCATCTGAGGATGTGGTGATTATTTCTGTGATCAATTCAAGGCACTAGAGAAATGTGAGCCCCAGTGCTTATGAGATACTTACAGTCGGCAAGAGACATATGACTGTGTGTGTCTTCATGGTTTATCAAAGATCTTGGTGTTCTTTTTGATTCTCTTATAGGCAGAATGAAATAAAATATTGCTTCAATTATTTAGAAAATCCATTGAAAGTCTGAATTCTGATCTTCTCCCCAACTCACAAAGCCACATGCTCTCCTTATTTAACTAAATCACAGAGCTATGTAGTGTCTAGGGCTAGTCAAGGGCCAAGGCAGTGTGTCCTAGATATAGTGAGACCAAGTGTGTATTTCTAATATGCAGTCCTGTAGAGTTCAACTGAGAAACCCATCCAGAAATAGGAGGCCATTTTAACTTGCAAATGTCACAAAGTTATGCATGGGGAAAATGATACTTCTCCTTTTCTTTCCATATCAGAAGTCCCTGAATGAGGACTAGGTAGAATACTTAGGTACAGTGAAATCTATAGAAGAGCAAGAATGGTTGATTCATACCTTCAGCTATATTCATTGAAGGTCTACTTTTTTTCTGCTCTAGGCTTTGGTGTTACAGAAATTAAAAAGATCTGTCGTCTCAAGGAATGTACATTCTAACAGGGGAGACAAGCAAACAAATAGGTGATTTGCAGGAATGATTTATGCTGCTGTGGCATTCAATAGGATATTCTCCTTTCCTAGGATAGTAATATCCTGATATATTTCCTACCTTCTCTTTATATTTCCTATTAATTAATTAATCCATCCAAGAAACCACCATTTATTAAGAAGTTATAACAGAGTGGTAAGTGCTATGATGTGATAAAAATGAGATTCTATGGAGACTCCTGTATTAAATCTTATGTTACTTACATTTTTCTTTACATTATTTCATCAAATCATTCTTTTATCTGTTCATTAACCCCAATAGCATTTGTCGCACATTTAGAA
This sequence comes from Mustela nigripes, assembly GCF_022355385.1. Classification (NCBI taxonomy): domain Eukaryota; kingdom Metazoa; phylum Chordata; class Mammalia; order Carnivora; family Mustelidae; genus Mustela; species Mustela nigripes. The sequence goes on from NC_081575.1 coordinate 46,472,730, forward strand.
TGTGCTAGATACTGCACTACTTGACCAGGATCCAACAATAAAACACTTGATCCTTGACCCTAGGGAGTTTACAAGGAGGCAGACAAGTAAACAGGTCAATTCAATTTAGGATAACTTTCCTTTTCTGAGCATATGTTACATTATTACTCTCCAGATTGAGACCAAAGCACTGCACATTATGTTTCTCTGCTGGGTTACCTTGTGACAAACCCACTCCCTCCCTTATCTGCAGAGTCTGTTACAGGGCTTTACAGTGGCTCCATAAAGGAGTGGGGAACTTCTTCCCTTGGAGCACTCTATTATACCTTATCACCATGGCATTAGATATCAGTAAGCATTATTAGAGAATCCAATGTGCTCAGCTGTGTGGCAGGTACCATGGGGATCCCAAATAAATATGAGATGCAGCAGCAGCCCACGGAGAGTTCAGTCTGGTTGGGGAGCTAAGATCACCCAATGATTTCCCTGCAAGTAATATAAGAGAGTTTCTAACCACATGTTACTTTGTAGACTTCGTAGTGCTCCCCTTCTGCTTCTTTCTTGGCAACCCTGCTATCATTTATATGTAGCCTTAACTGTTGAGCTCCTAAGGTTTGGTGCTGCTTGCAAAAGTGTAGGTCTCTTCTGCATCAGTGTGCAAACCTAGCCACATCTGAATATTGTTGGCCCTAGAAACCAAAGGGAATGTGATGTTCAATGCAGTTAAGTAGGTAAGGTAAAGGGAAAGGAGTCTAGGGAATTGGAACTCAGCCTTTAGTATCACAGAGACTGTCATGCCTAGAATAACACATCATTATTTGCAGATCTTCTGATGTTGGTCCGGAAATTGGCTATGTGGATTTTGTGGTTTTGTACACAGATTTGGCAAGGAAAAGTGGAGGATGTCTTTGCTGTTTACAGAAGATTTCTGTAGAATTAATGAAGTCAGGTATCCCTTAAATATTTTAAATTGAAGGGTGAGAGTTGCATTTCTTGGCATCCTGGTATATTTACTCTGTAGATTTAGTATATGCATGAGTGAATGTATGTGTGGTGGGAGGAGAGTGAAAGGAAGGGAAAAGAGATTGAAAAGGAAGGGGAATTGAGAAGAGAGAATAATAATAGGTTTTCCAGTTTGCTAAGATTTTTCTAAAAATATTTCAACATTTTTAGAGTCTCCTTATTATGGCAAATACTTTTTCTTCCAATCTTATGAAATGGAGGCATGCTTACTGGGCCCCCCTGGATGCTGGAAAGTGTTATTCATTTGTACATCAGCATCTCTGCTTTACCCTTTTTGTCACCCAAGCTGTCATCATTGCTGTAGGAAGATGAAACTCATTTCTTCTACTGCTATTGGAGACGTGGGTGGGACCTCTTCCAGCTTTTACGAGAGGTCAAATGGCTTAGACACCCAGTCTCTTTGGTGAGGCATTTTAAAGTTTTAGTTTTCTAATGTTGAATGATTCTGAGCTGATACTCTGAGGGAATCATAGTGGTCAAAACTTCCTGAATTTTAGATTTAGATTTAGATTTTAGATTTAGGATTTAGATTTTGGTTTCAAACTCAATCTTGAGTTCTATTTTTCTACCTTTTGCTAGCAAACTGTGGCATCTTCAGTATGAGACATTCTAAGGCTGTGTGTGCTCTGCTATGGGACTGAGTGGCAGAAGAGTTTGCAGACTAGGAATGTACGTGGCAAACCAAACTGAATGCTTCCAGTTATCTTACAGGAAGTCCCTATGCATGTTATCTTAGTGCAAATAATGAAACTGAAACATTAGTTAGGCTTTGAAGAAAAATAGGAAGAAAGAAACAGCTCAACACGCTTTGGTCCCTAAAACAGAATTTTAAAGCTAGGGATTTGCAGGGATTTGAGTGAAACCGTGGGTTAAGGAAATAGAAAAGCAGCCCCAAACCTATCAGATGTCAGTTTCAGAAATCACTAGGAAATTGATATGTATGATGAGGCTGGTTTGAATAGCAAGGAAATGACACTGCCTCCAATGAAAACAAACCAACAAACAGTTAAGTGAGCGTTTTTAATTTTATTTTTCTTTTACTTTTCTTGTTATGACAGCATTTTGGAACTACCTAAGTCTTATCCCTAAGAGTCAAAAGTAACCCTCAGGCATCAGAAGGAGGCAATGGGAACAGTGCAACCCGCCTCTTTTCAGGTGCATGCACTCCACTTTTCTCTAAAAATCAAAGGCTCCACTTCTACTAGGATACATTCTAGGGCCACCCATTGCCTACATTGTATCTTATTGGGCCATTCACATCTAGGGAAGGCAGTGTGTTTCCCAGTAGGGATCTGGTTGCAAGATGTGTTCCAGAATAAACTGTTCCTCTGTCGTCTCCATGCAACTGCCACAGAACTGAGTTAGTTTACATTAGTATTTGCTAATTTATTATTATCATTCCTTATTGGCAATTAACTGGTTACCTTAGAGATCACCTCTCTCCCCATACACCTTCACTAAAGTTGATCTCAGCCAGAGCGCTTGCTAATGATCCTGAGATTTCTCTCCCTGGGGGATTGGAGGCAGGACATTTTCCATAGAGGGCTCTGAGGCTTTGGAATTCTTCTTATTAGAGGACCACTTGTTTGGGGGTCCTGGTGGCCCTACCTGGTTTTTCTTTGATTGTCCATCAGACTTACAAGGTGGGAGGAGCTGCAGACCTCACCTTCCCTATCCTTGCCCTAGTCTTGGTTGTGGTTTTGGTATTTTGCACCCAGAGGCTGAAGCTAGGGGTGTGGGGAATTGCTTGTTAGGAATTAGAGAGCTAAGAAAAGGATGAATCCACCTCGTGGCAAAGCTGGAGTCTTTGAATTATGGCGCTGCAGAGGATCTGAGGCAGCTGCTTGGAGTTTCAGATATTGACCCCTCTGCTTGTGTATCTCAGCTTTCAGGGCTTAGGGGAGACCAAGCTTGGCTGGATCGAGTGTCTCAGATGTGGGTAAATGAAGCCATTTGTACAAGAGGCCTGTGTGTGAGAGGCAGGAGGCTGGCTCAGGAGCGGCCATTTTCTCCTACTGAGAGGAGGCTTAATTTCTTGATGTGTGACTGGCTGGCCTTTAATGTGAGCCTCATTTACTTCGAACAATTGAGCGGCTTGAAGTGAAAGTCCCAGAGGATCAGTTGTTTGTAGAGGGAAATGCTCTTCAAGTTACATTTCCTTCTTGGCTGTTGTGTAGTTAGGAGTGGTTTTTGTGTGGGTTGCGTGCTGAGGGTAACTCTGCTTCCAGTGGGTGTACCCAGGCTGCGAGCGCCTCCCTGTGTCACCCCAGGGAACGGTATGGAAAGTACTGCAGCTTCCTGGAGCACCGCTCTGCCAGTGTCAGGAACTGGGGCTCCCATGCAGATATCTCATTTGTTATATCATTCAGCATTTTGCTTAAAAAATATTGGCTGGGACCACACAGCTCCACAGCATCCCTGGAAAAGATGTGAGAAGGAACCAGTATTTACACTCAATAATCATGAAAATGGAGTTACAGAGCGGACAGATGGCTCAACTAACATTTGGGGCCAAACCAGACTCCATTTTGCTTGATAGCAGTTCCTCTGGTACAGCTTCAAAGTGCTTTTTGTTCCAGAACTGAAAATATGATTGGGTGACACAAGAGGACCTGTGGATATACCTTTGAACCGTCATTGTGTTCCTGAAAAGCCTTGCTGCAAGTGAGTGTTTTGTAAATTCGACCCTGTATTAACCGCAGTGATGGCATTCCATATTTACCAAAAACCTGTGGTGGATTTGTTTGTAAAAGAAAGAGCCCCACATAATGTGAATAAACAACTCCTGACCAATGTCCTTTGTTAAGTCTGGATTTTTCACATGTCTTGTTTTTCTTAAAGTGAGATTCCTCACATGGGCGAGATTTACAAAACCTTTAAAGGTGGGCCAATTCATTATTCTCTTGAATTCTCATTGGTTGGCTTTCCTGGTTGAAGTTCACTTACTTAAAAAAGATATAATTATGTAATATTTAAAATACACGGAGTCCAGAGAAGGCAGGTACATGTCACCTGGATTTAACAAATGCCACATTTCATATTTGTTCTAAAAAAAAAAATTAATGGTTACAGCTGCCCCCTTCCCATCCTCTTCATCTTCCCCCACTCTTTGAAAGTCTGTGGCTGGAAGCACTGAAGCCTATTGGGAATGTGTTTGGTGCTTTTTGTTTTAACCTCCTGGGCTTACTTCTGAAAGACATGGCTCTCACTTTGCTGCTCCAGGTTCTAAATGCTCCCAAGGCAATAAGCAGTTCTCGGATTCAGTAGAGCCTGGGAATTACTTTGCAAAATGAAAGGGTTCTCTTCTACTTCCTTTGAATTTAGCTTTTGGGGAGTTAGAGTATTACTTTTCAGAAAGAAAAAAAGAGAGTGAGAGTTAGACGGATGGACAGACAGACAGGTGTTGGGATAGCTATCTTGAGTTTCCAGCAGACCGTTGCTGATCGAAGGAGGCAAGAAGCTTGATGGGAATTCTGCATTCTCCTTGAGCTCCGTGTTCATGGACGAGCACCAGGCCTTCTTCATGTCAGATGTTTAAGCACGGCCTTGATGTGTGTAGGCTTTGGATGCTCCATTAAATCTCTGAGTGCCAGGGTGACCAGTTTTCAGCTTTTCCCAGTGGGCCCCATCTGGCTGCTGTTCCATGGCAAGCTGCTCTCCCTCACTGCCACAAGCACTGGCCTTGGTGGTCTCTGCTTTCTGGATTATTTTCATTTCTAAATCTGATTTCCAGAGCATGAAGGGCACCTCTTCTCAGATTGTGTAGTTTGCTCTTCTCAACAAAATGGATTCTCTGTGTAAGCTGGCAGGAAGATAAATTCAATCCAAAGGCCAGATTCCTCTCCCTTTAGAGGAGTGTGTATGTGCGTGTGTGTGTGTGATAGAGAGAGAGAGAGAGAGAGAGAGAGAGAGAATGATATGCTTCTCTCACCTGCTTATTCTGCCTCTGTGGTAATGGAGCCTTTATGGGCTGGGCTGGCCTGATTATACACATGTCTATGAGCTTAGGCGCTCAGAGTCGTGCTCTCCACCCTTTGACACTCTGCTGGTTAACTTCCTGAGGAAAAGCTTCTAAGTCTAGTCACAATAGGATGTTATTCCCCTACATGTGAGGCCAGGGCACCCCAATTTGATATAGCCCAGGAACAGAGTTCCTGGGAAATATTTTTAATGGAGAGTTCTGAGTAGGAAGCAGCCAAATAATCATTGCTATGTGTGCAACCCAACTTAAGAAAACTTTATAGGGAATTTCAGCTCCTTGGAAATTGTTTTCTGAGGCTCAGTTCCTCTTTTTGTGCCTTTTGGACATAATTCTGTTTCAAACTCTCCTCTAACCCTTTAATTCACTTGGCTTGAGGAAATCCTATTTGGGCTGCTGATGCATCCAGGTATTTAGCTATAAAACTATATCTTTTCTAGGTGAGATGTATGAGCAAGGATCAGTCTGCATTCAGGGGGATTGATTTAACCTTTAAGCAACTTTTTTTTTTTTTTTTTTACAACTAAAGATGTCTATGATCTAGCATTCATATTTGAAACTTGACATGTTTGAGGGATGCAGGACTCTGAAAGTGCAGGTCTGAGCAGAGGCATCTGGCTATAGGTAATGGTGAATGGCTTATTGGAAGACTGTTTTCTTCCTCTTTGCTGCCAGGCACCGTGGCCTATGGTGAGGACACAGGCACACAGCACTCCGAAGGTTGGCATTGACTCTGACCTTGCCATACTGGTCATTTCTTTTACTAGTGCATTTCTGTTTGCTCAAGTATAGACTCTCAAGTGATGGGGTATGCTAATGGTAATGTTTGTTCCTTAATGCTTAGGGGAGAGAACATGATGGCATTAGCGTTAAATCAAAGTTTTTCCAGGGGACTTTGCCTGATTAAAATTGCAAGACAATTTATGATAGTTATGGCTCTTTAGTAACAATCTCAAATACCACATAAGAAACACCAATTTTCTGTATGGTTTCTGAGCTTGCTACTGGGGTATATGTCCTTATGTCTCCAGGTCACTCTGAATTTTGCCTCTACTGAGGAATTTTATTTTCAAGTTGGAAAAATACATGTGTCTTGTTGCAGTAAAAAAATACAATAAGGAAAATGTCTGAAATGGAAAATAGTTAAACTGTCTTTGCACAAAGTATACTTAAATTTTAACTGTCTTTGCACAAGATATACTTTGTAGAGTGATCTGACAGGTCAAAACTTTATAAAACTAGTAAGCCATAATACCATGGCACTGGGCATTGTTGGAATGGCATCAGGGGACTTAGTCTTTGCACTTCTGATCATCTGGAAGAGATCATGGGAGGTGGAGAAAAACCCGCACCTGCCAAGGTTTGTGGCTGTGCACAGTGCCATATTTGGAGGTATTGGGAATCCAAGAATGTGTGACATTTTCATTACCTTGCTCTCCTCACCCTCTGAGTCTAGCAAACTCCATCAGGACAGTTATCTCTAATGTGTGAGCCACCCCAAGTCACTGTATTCCCAAAGATAACAATTGAGAACTGTAATTCTGGGATCAGGGAGGAGGTCACTAGCAAAACCAATGACACAGAATTAAAGACCTCGTAAAAGAAGAGCTTTAGTTCATTGAAATCTATTGTCACTAAGGAAACCACTCCAAGACATTGAGAGTTCTGAAAAATCCAAACAAATGCCAAACTATATCAACCCTGGAACAATTACATGAGGAGATTGGGTCAGGGTATCTTCAAGTTCTTTTGCAGCTCTGACTGTAATTTTGTGAATTTTATAGGATTGGTTTGAAAGGCTTCCTGTAGCTGAGTGCATTCAGGTTTGAGCCCATGTGACCACAACAGCTGCTCCGTAGGTGGTATTGAGGTAAGGGACTGATCTATGACAGGTGATGAAATAGTTACCAGCCTTTAGCTTTTACAGGAGGGCAACATATTCTGTGTCTAATGTAGGTTGTATGTCAAAACTCAGTAGCCTCAACAACAACAACAACAACAACAACAACAACTCAGTAGCCTCCCCATTCAAATAGGTTTTCTTGTCCAATGTTAAGTTCTGTCATAAAGGTAACAGTGAGTATACTAACCTTGCTTCAGTTGGTTGGTGTTTGCTGTAGGTACGTGTAGTAGATACACCCTTCTTGCCTGGTAAGCTAGACCCTTCAGAAGAACACAAATTCACTTAAATATAAATTGTGTTGATTATCTTGCTACCTAAAATTTCATAGAGCTGGAAGTCACCGAGATCTCCTTTTTAAGTTAGGCATTCTTGAGGACTGTTTCATATATCATGATAAATTATCTAACCTTTCATACTGTAGAAGGCCAGCATTATGGAAATAAGCAGCTTTTTATTCCATTCTAAGGTTAATCTAACCGAATTATGCAACTTTTAATGCAATTGCTTGAAGCTTCCACTTTGAAAGTTTTCTCATTTTAATACCTCACACGCAATAAATATTTTAGCTACTATTCATGCTTAACAATAAATTTCACTGATCATCATTCTCTGGCATGAGGGGCAGTTAGTTCACCACGGCTTTGCTCGTTTGCTGTTTGCTGAAGATAATCACCAATGAGCCAGAATTCAGTAAAAACATATATTTTTGTTGTCATTATTTTTAATTTCAGGCCATGGGAGGTTCACTAAGCCCTACAGAATCTATAGATGTAGGGCACATGAGGGTTTTGCTTCTGAGCCAAAAGCGAGGTAGATTTTCTTTTAAAGTAGATTTGATTCCAGAATTATTAAACCATTAAACTCAATGCATGTTGGAACCTGGCGGATGGCATTGAGCAGGATTTGGGGCACTATCTGTAACAAAGCAATCTATTTTTTGCAGGGAGTAAACTGCTATTTCAGGGGCAGGGGAGGTCAGCTGGGGAGTGCTTGGGAAGGTGTTTTACTTTTGGGCCCCCTAAAGAATATTTTTCAGGGGCTCCTTGAAGGCAGGGACCAATGCTATACAATTCCTTTTGGATAGTATCAGGCATTTTTAAGTTTTGTTACTTAGTAGTTTCTATAGTGCTTGTTATGCCCTGACCTTGCAGGGTATTCATTTATTCTAGGTGAATCCTGCCCCTCTGGTTATGATGATTTGCCCTCAGACTTTAGGGAATGGACTTTCTGTTTAGTAGTTAGGCTCTTCTAAAAATATATATATTTTGGCTTGAAAACATTCACCCATTCATCCATCTACCAATTATTTGTAGATCATCCTTTACTGACCAGCTCCATGCTCAGCTCTGAGGGATAGAGAAAGCATAAGGTACCAACCCTCATAGCTTGTGTTATTACTGAGAAGACAAGATGAGAGGTTAAATAGATTTAAAAAAATGGAGAAAGTAAGGATTATTTACTAAATGGTGCTCTGGGATTATATTATTGGAAAAAATAGGTTTTTATTTCTCACTGTATGACAACATAAATTCCACAGATTAAAGAGTTAAAATTTTAAGATGAAAATGCAAATAATAAAACCAATTGTAAAGGACTTCAGACACATAGAAGCAATGAAATGAACACAAAGAAAAAGACCAGCAGCTCTCTATGGTGAGTGCTCTGAAATGTGTGAGCCTGACGATTCACAGACTTATACCTCTGGGGCAAATAATACATTATAGGTTAATAAAAATAATAAAAAATTTAGAAACGTCTGATAAGCTAAACTAAAAATAAACTCTAAGCTGGGGAAATATTTTAAATGTATATAGCAAAGAACCTGTATTTATTAATTCTATAAATATTTATATAGTACTTAACTATGTGCTAATCAGTATTCAAGGTGCTGGGGATATGAGAGTGAACAAAACAAAGTCCCTGACTTTGTTATGCACACAGACAAACAAGAAACAAATAAATATATAATATGTAGGGTGATGATATGGAGAAAAATAAAGAAGGGTAAAGTTATATGTTCTGCCAGGAATGAGAGCTCTCTAGAAAGGTCAGGGAAGACATCTTGGATAAGGGGACATTTAAGCAATGCCTTTAATATATAAAGAGTCTTACAAATCAATAAATAAGACAAATACCACAATATAAAAATTATGCAAAGACACAAATAAATAATTCATAAAGAGGCTCTACAAATTACCAGAAGATACAAAAATATTTCAATCTTAGTAATTTAACAGTAACAATGGAATGCTATTATTAATTTTGAACTACAAACATTATATGTACCTATTAAAAAGTCTAACAATATAGGAACATATAAAATAGAAGCTAAAGTCTCCACAACTCTCTCCTTATTAATACGTTACCTTAGGGGAACCACCGACAGCAATTTGATATGCAAGGTGTCTTATTTTTACTTATAGAATTAGGAAAAATTTAAAAATATGCTAAGCATTGGCAAGGGTATGGTTCTCATATATTGCTCCATGTAGTATAATTGATAGAATTGAAATCCGACATAATCTTTCTTGGGGCCGTTTGTCAATACATGTTAAAATCCCTGAGATATCTACTCTCTTCTTCTGGATGTTATCATAAGGAAATTATTTTAAATTTGCCTAGAAATTCATGTTCAGGGGTGTTAAATTCAGTATAATTTATAGAACTGAAATACTAAAAATATGCTTAATATCATCAGTAGGTGAATGTCTAAATACATTGTGATATGTACATTGCTAGAATACTATGAAGACATTAAAATAACACTTTGAGGAATATTTAATGATGCAAGAAAACACTCTTTATATAACATACATTAATTGAAAGAAATCAACAAATAAAACTGTGTATATTCCAATCATTTAAAAATATATATGCATAGAAAAAAATACTGGAAGGAAAATTACCAAAGCATTAATAGTTATCACAGGTTGCAGGAAATCAGGCAATTTTTACTTTTGAAATATACTTTTATAATTTCCCAAATTTTCTATATTGAACTTGCAGTATTTTTGAGATCAGAAAAGCAATTACTTAAAAGAGATAACTACTATACTATACAGTAAATATTAAGGACCAAAAAGGTCGCACAAAATTATGAATTATTCTGAGGCAGGGCATATCATTTATGTTCTTTATTTTCATTTTCAATCAGATAACACCTTTAAAATTTTTCTTATTTTTCCTTTTTTGGAGGTCTCTGTCAGATGAAGTTTCACATTAAAAAATAATCCTTTTCTTTACAATTCATGTTTTAAATATGAGAAATAATATTATGAAAAATGTTTTTTCCTTCTTCACTTTTCTTGCCCATATGTATACTCTTGTGAAAGTAGATTTATCTCACCAGTGTTAGACATCTGGTTCACAAATTTCATTTTTAGAATGCGAGATTTTATAATAGTAACATTAAACAGTAATCTGTACAGAGTTTTAATACTATGAAAATGATACAGGCTTTGTCTAAGAGTCACTTTTAGCAAAATATATTTTTTCAGTGTCCTTTTTAGGACCAAGTAGCCAGTTTGAGGGAGAACATTTTTAATATTTCTCAATATTTGATTTCATATTTGGGCTTTTAGAATCTGAGGCATACAATAGCCCCCAACAATTTGGAACAAAAAAAGGAGGGAGTTAATGAGTTGGCTGTCGCTGAGATGCTCAAAATTTCAAATCCAGCCTTGCCTAAATGCGCTGTTTTTTTTACGCAAAATATAATGAATTTTATCTTTTTAAAAATTAATTAATTAATTAATTCTTTTTCTTTTTTTTTTGCCTTTTAATGCTTTACTGAATTCGACCTTTTAAGAAAGTCACATTAATTTGATTGACTCCCATTAGTAGCCTAACTTTGTACAGCATAAATAAATTTTAAAAAGGCATCCTTTGAGACACCTCTTTAATTGATGGCTGCATAAACTCATATAGTAAGTACTGCACTTAAATGCAAAATGTTTATTCAGTGGCCCATGTAGATACCAGAAATATTTAGATATTCTAAAGAAAATTCTTATTAAAAAACAAACAAACAGATGCTTCACCCCCCTGCATACCTAATAGAAGAGAATGTCATCTGTACAATGTCATCTTGATTGTAGGTGAAGTGTTTGCCTGCTATAGGAAAACATCTGCGGCCTAATTCTGTAGTCTGTCTCTTGGATAAATAAAGGGAGACCATGGCCTTTGGTAGAGTTGTATTTCTTATAGGTGTAATCATTTAACTAAATGAGTTTCAGTTCAAATTACATGTTTTTTTGTTTTCTTTTGTTTTAAATTAATTTATTTATTTTCAGAAAAAACAGTATTCATTATTTTTTCACCACACCCAGTGCTCCATGCAATCCGTGCCTTCTATAATACCCACCACCTGGTACCCCAACCTCCCACGCCCCCACCACTTTAAACCCCTCAGATTGTTTTTCAGAGTCCATAGTCTCTCATGGTTCACCTCCCCTTCCAATTTACCCCAACTCCCTTCTCCTCTCTAACTCCCCTTGTCCTCCATGATATTTGTTATGCTCCACAAATAAGTGAAACCATATGATAATTGACTCTCTCTGCTTGACTGATTTCACTCAGCATAATGTCTTCCAGTCCCGTCCATGTTGCTACAAAAGTTGGGTATTCATCCTTTCTGATGGAGGCATAATACTCCATAGTGTATATGGACCACATCTTCCTTATCCATTCGTCTGTTGAAGGGCAATTGCACTCCTGGGTATTTACCCCAAAGATACAGATGTCGTGAAAAGAAAGGCCATCTGTTCCCCCAATGTTTATAGCAGCAATGGCCACGGTCGCCAAACTATGGAAAGAACCAAGATGCCCAAATTACATGTTTTTTGTGTTATAACATGGACTATTTGATAAAAATAAATATCTGCTTCTTTTGTGTGTTTGTGGGAGCACAGGAAGAAGGGGCTAAAAAGTAAGGGAAATGAAGGAATACACTGCTACCTTCTTTCCAACTTTCCTCCTTTCTATCTTACTTTTTTAATGTAAAAGTCCTCATATAAAGAAATATTGAAGATGCTTAAAACTTGGTTATGAAGCAAGAATCTTAAGAAAAGATTCACATTGTCCCTTTGTATATAGCTTACAGATGACATTGTTTGTATTAGGAAAGAATTTTCAGGAAATTAAAATATTTAATTGATTTTAAGCCAGAATTTGAAAGAAGTTAGTGTGATGAAGCAGAGTGTTCTGGCTGAAGAAAAGTAAAATGTAATTCTATGCAAATTCATATCACCGCTTAAGTGAGTATAAAACTCCAGAAGGTGGTAAGGAGATTGAAAACAAGGAATTTTGTTTATTGAAAATCAATATTGGCAGCTGACAGTCAGTGGGGTTTGGTACTGGCTCTGAGGAAGGCCCCACTAAACACATGCTGCTGCATGGGATGTATGTGAAGGTCTGATTCTGAACTTGCTTATGGGCCCTGCACGGGCCTAAAGACCTTGGAGTTCTCCCCACCCTCCACTCTCCATGGCTGCTGTTGCTTAGGACCAGAGAACAGAATTGATGTTGTGGCTGAGATGTTCTTGTTTACTAGTGCCATTATGAGGGAGACTGAGCCACCTAGGGAGAGGCAGATACCCAAAAGCCCCTTGCAACAAATGATAATCTCAATGGGTTGGCATGTTTGAAGACACATTTGTAAATGTCCTGAATGTGGGAATGTGGTATTCTATCTGACTTTTACTTTACAGTTATTAATAAACCTGTTGCTCTATGGGTCAAAAGTAAGTTAGGTCCTATTATCTTTTATTATTGCTTTTATTGGTTACTTATTATAAAATAAATTTGTTTCCATTGTGAAAAAATGGAAAAGTACAGAAGTATTTGAAGAAGTTGGAAAATCATCCATAATTCTACTGCTCAGGGGCAACTACCATTAACTTTCTTGTATGTGACTGGCATGAAATAAATGCCCAATAAAAGTTATTGTATTAATTAAAAAATCATATTTTTACTCTTTTAAGGGTATTTTAGTTGGGATGATTCTGTTTTTTTTCCCCATCTTAACAGCTGTATCATAAGAAAATATTTCTAAGCAAGCTGTTTTTTTGGTGGTTAAATTGTATTCTGTTCCATGGATAAAATTTATTTTATTCAATCTCTAGTGTTTACCTTTTACATTCTAATTCTTTAGGTTTTGTTCTATTGTAATATCCTGTGATACCCTTATAAATAAATCTTATTGTGATCTCTGATTGTTTCCTTAGAATAAATTCCCTAGGGGTGATATTATTTTATCTGAAGGCTTACATGTTTTAAGACTTCTGATATATATTTCCTCAAAAAAGTACCAATGTGCAATTCTACCAACAGTATATAAGAGCCCATTTCACTGTACTCAGAAATCATTATTATAATGCAAATATAGTCTGGTGAAGTCATAAGGAAGCAGGCACTCTCATATATTGTTCATGGGTGTATAAATTGGTACCCAGTCCCATAGAGGGAAATTAAATAATGTCCTTAAAAACTGCAAAAGCATATACCCTTTGACCCAGGAATTCCATTTTTAGGGTATTCATCCTATAGATATGCTTGACCATGTACAGAATGATGTAAATACAAGGTTATTCATTGATGTATTATTTGAAATGGCAAAAATAGAAACAATATATATGTTATTTTTAAAAATGAATATAATGTTTTGGAGTGCCTGGGTGGCTCAATCGGTTAAGTGTCTGCCTTGGGTTAGGTCATGATCCTGGGATCCTGGGATCAAGTCTGGTGTCAGACTCCCTGCTCAGTGGGAGCTTGCTTCTACCTCTTCCTCACTCCTGCTCTCTCTCACTATCTCTGTCTCTGTCTCTCAAATAAATAAAATCTTAAATAAATAAATAAAATGACTATAATATTTTTAAAAATGAATGTTTTACATATTGGTATGGAAGACTCTCTATATTGTTGACTAAACAAAAGGAAGATTCAGAAAAATATGTAGGCATAGTGTTGCCTGGGTGAAAAAGGGGATAAAAGAGGATATATGTTTTATTGGTTTATATATGCATGAAATTGTATGAAAAGATAAGCAGGAATGCATACCTGTTGGGAAAATAGCAAATGAGAGGATAGGGAACAGGAGTGAGAGAGAGAATTGTTAGTTCCATAGATGAAAATGGATTATCTAATTTTAGTTTAAACTTGTATTCAAAGACTTTTTTTTCAGGGTGTTGTATGAGTTTTAATTCAGTTTATGCTTATTTTTTTACTTAGAGTGTTTTGCAAGAAATCATTATACATAAAAATTTAAGAATTGTATGTATGTATATATACATATTTACCAATCTCACATTTTTTTCCACTCTTTGTGAACTTTTTTATTATGTTTTTAATTCCTTAGGAATTTATTTTGGTATATGATTAGAAATGACAATGTAAAAAATATTTTTCTACATGGTTAATTGGCTGACTTTGTACCATTTATTGTTTATTTCTCTTCTTCACTGCTTTCTGATGCTGCTTTTTATTTATTTATTTATTTACTTATTTATTTATTTAGAAAGAGGCAGAGAGAGAGAGCCCGCACACACATGCATGCACACATGTACATGAGTTGGGGGTGGTGCACAGGGAGAGGGGAGAGGAATCTCAAGCAGACTCCAAGCTGAGCCTGGAGCTGGACACAGGGCTTGGTCCCAAACCCGGGGATCATGACCTGAGCCGGAGGCAGATGACTGAACTGCTCAGGCACCCCACACCCCATTTTTTTGTTTTTGTTTTGTTTTAAAGATTTTATTTATTTATTTGACAGAAAGAAAGTATAAGCAGGGGGAGTGGCAGGGAAAGGGAGAAGCAATCTCCCGCTGAGCGGAGAGAGGAATGTGGGGCTTGATCCCAGGACCCTGGGATAATAACCTGAGCTGAAGGCAGATACTTAACTGACTGAGCCCCCCAGGTGCCCCCTACTCCCAGTTTTTTGTTTTTGTTTTTGTTTGTTTGTTTTAAAGGTTTTATTTATTTATTTGACAGAGAGAGGAAGTTACAAGTAGGCAGAGAGCCAGGCAGAGGGGGTGGGGGGAAGGAGGCTCCCTGCCAAACAGAGAGCCTGATGTGGGCCTCCATCCCGGCACCCTGGGATCATGACCTGAGCTGAAAGCAGAGGCTTAACCCACTGAGCCACCCAGGTGCCCTGTTTGTTTGTTTTTTAAGTAGGCTCCATTCCAAACATGGAGTCCAATGTGGGGCTCAAACTCAGGACCTTGAGATCAAGACCTTAGCTGAGATCAAGAATCAGATGCTTAACAGACTGAGCCACCCAGGCTACCCCTCTGGTGCTTCTTAAAAACATAATATGTAAGTTTTTATATACACTAGGATATACTCTTTTTCTTAGCGACTCTTTAATTTTTTATTTAAATTCAATTTAATTAACATATAGTGTATTATTAGTGTTAGGGGTAGACTGTCGTGATTTATCAGTTGCATTTAATACTCAGTGCTCATTTCATTGAGGGTCCTCCTTCATGCCCATGACCCAGTTACCCCATCCCTACAGCCACTTTCCCTCCAGCAACCCTCAGTTTGTTCCCTAGAGTTAAGAGTCTCTATGGTTTGCTTCCCTCTCTTTATCTTATTTTATTTTTCCTTCCCTTCCCCTGTGCTCATCTGTTTTGCTTCTTAAATTCCACATAGGAGTAAAATCACATGGTATTTGTCTTTCTCTGACTGACTTATTTCTCTTAGCACAATACCCTCTAGTTCCACCCACATCGTTGCAAATGACAAGATGTCATTCTTTTTGATGGCTGAGCTGTTTATTTTTTCCTACTGATCTGTTTGTCTATTTTTGTACCAATATCACACTGATTAATCATTGATGATATAATCGATTTTAAAGGTGGTAGGATTAGTTTCTCCTCATTCTTTGTCTTTTCACAGCAAGTTTTTCTGTATTCTTTTAGATAAATTTTGGAATCATGTTAAGTTTTAAACACATTGGGTTTTTTTTTTTTTTAAAGTAGGCTCCACACCCAGCACGGAGCCCAATGCAGGGCTTGAATTCACAACCCCGAGATCAAGACCTGAGTTGTGATCAAGAGTCAGATGCTTCACTGACTGAGCAACCCAAGCCCCCCACCCCTCACAAATGTTGGGATTTTGACTGGAGATATGTCAAACTGATACATAAATTTAGGAAGGATTGGCATGCATATAATATTTAGTCTTTTTATCTAGGAGCATGACATCTTTCCATTTAGTCCCATTTCATTCTAATGTCTTCAGTAAATTTCTATAGTTCTCCTTCCAGTTCTTGTTAACCTTATTTCCAGCCATTTTATGGTTTTGCTGTTATTTTGATTGGGCTCTTTTTTTTCTACTACATTTTCTAACTGGATAATGCTGGTAGAATATGTAGAAGAGCTCTTAGCATTTGAAGCTATATTTTGAAAGTAGCTCTTCTTGTTTTTTTAGACATGGTTTTCACTTGTGTGGCTAGGCAAAAAAAAGGCAAGATGTGGACTTACACAACTGGGCTTAGAAAGGACATCCTGGTAAGAACTTAGATTCTGGATGCAGACTGTCTTTTAGAAATCTAAGTATACTGTCTTTAGCCGAGTGAATTTAGGGCAGTTATTCTCTGTGCCCTAGCTTCCTCATTTAAAAATGAGAATAACAGTACCTACCTCATAGATGTTTGTGAAGATTTGATGTGAGTATTAAAGTGCCTAACACAAAATAAGCCATATACGTAGATATTAAGTAGCTGTTATTATTATCATCCCTTTATGCCAAGGAAGACATAGAATTTGTACTCTTAATCCAAATGGAGGCAATCAAATTCTTGTCTCCCTTAACAATGTGCTATAGAGGGCAACTCAATCCAACTTTGAAATTAAGGAAAATTTCCATTTGCTTCTATTTAATTATTACACATAAATTCCATGCCAGCACACTTTTTGCTTTTAGTTATCTGAAGTCCCTTTACATGACAGTGTCTGTTCTTTTTCTTAGTGGTTCCTTCAAGGTTTCTCATTGTTCTTTACTATGATACTCATCAGTAGTTTGGTTATGAAGTTGGAGGAGGTCCTACATGAATCAGAGTTAGTTAGATGTGCTGGCAGGGGAGCAAAAAGCCCTTCTCTGATGTTATCCCTTTGTGTTTTCTTTCTAGAGTCAGTGGATATCAATTTAGGCCTTAATCTGGCATTTTTCAACCTTTCTCCTTCGTGACTCTGTGCTGGGCATCTCCATTAGCTGGGAAGCTCTGGAGATGGCAATTTCATGGACCACTAGCTTAGGGTTGTGACCTGCACTTTAATAAATATTGCCCCAAGCCTTTCTTCTCCTGTGACCTGCTGCTTCTGCAGACCTGGGCTTTGTTTCAGGGCCACTGCTTTTTCTCCTTTCTTTCGTGCAAGTAACTTACAGATGCATTTTAAATAGCCGATTCATGGTGAGGAACTTTGGATCTCAGGTTCCCAGGACTGTGCTCTGTCTCAGACACGCCTGCCTCCCACCCAGGAAACCAGTTCTTGGTGTCTCTTACCTAGAGGTATTTTACCCTCTTTTTTTTTTTTCTTTTCAATTTTGGGATGACATATAGTGGCCTAGGGCAAAGGCTTCAATTTCACTTTTTGCTCTTGGGGACCAATTTATACTGTTGGGGGTTTTAGGGCACTGCCAGGAGGCCAGTGAGAGGCGGTAAGAGAAAACAAAAACTTGATTCTCTGTTATAATATTTAACTTGAATAAAATGTGTGAACCCTGGCAAATTGGTCTCACTGTAAGCGAATCGTTACTGCCAACAAAATAATAGGTAACTGGGTGCCACTATTTCCTAATCAGGTTTGTTTTTTTAAGTGACTAGATATTGTTCCCTGTAGAGTTAGCAGTTGAGTAGCAATCACTCTGTGTTCATTTAAGTACAAGCTGATCCCCTCTCCTGCTTTTAGCTTATAAAGTTGTAATCCATGCGCGTACAATTAAAAATGATACCCAAATGCAGCCCAGGGTTTCCTTTGAATTTGTAGCAGCTTTTGTGCTTTTGTGTGGAGGGAAAGTTGTTGCTCTGCTAGAAACCACAGACCCAGAGTAAACCTCAGCTGAGCTGTAGCTATTTTGGAAGACAAGTTTCTGGTTGCTTGTGTGTAATTGCCCATATTACATCATCCTAACCATTGTGAAATGTGCAAAATACGAAGCTTATTTAATGATTCATTTCAGGTGGACAGCTCCTTTGAAAGTAATTTTAGAAGGGTTCCCTGCATGAAACAGATTCCTTGCTTTGTTCTTGCTTTCTTGTTCAGGTTGAGGGTAATTCAGTGATTGATAACAATGTAGCAGAGAGAAGTATGTCATAATACATTGAGCCTTATAAGCTTGACAGTCTGCCTAAAACCTTCCATGGATTGTAGTTTCTCTTGGTGCAAGTGAGGAACAAGGGGAGAAAATTTCCCTCCACATGAAATCAAATCAGCATTAACTGCCAATGAAATTTAATTTCTCTGTCACTGAGCAGAAAAAAAAATAAAATAAAATAAAAAAAAATCTATTTTCAATGACCACAAGAAGCTTGGCTGCATATCACTCACTGGTCTTAGCCAGTCCCAGTTTGCCAGATTTTGCTATCTTTTGTGAAGGTAGCTGTATGCCATACAGATGACTTTAAAAAAAGTCTCTGTTGTTAGATTGCATTAATCCATCTTTAATTCAGATACGTGAAATTCCACTAAGCTAAGACCCCTTTTGGCATTTGCAGACTAGGTAGTAGGTCATGTTTACTCACATATTAGTAGAAAGAGGAATTTTAAAATAACATTTATCTTTGGCCATGGACCTTATATATTGCACACAGACTGCAGTTTGGTAAAAAGGCCTTATAGATAATATTTCAAAGTAAAAAAAAAGAGATTGTTTAGAATCTGAAAGGTCAGACATGGATCAAATAATTCTGGGCCCTTTTATTGCTGAATAATGGACTTTGTAAATGCCATATGTGACTATTAGATCAAATGAAAATACATAGAGTTCAATATTAATTGGTTCAGTATCAGCTGATGGCCTGCTTGCAGAATATAATGAAATTATGTTATCAATATAATGTTTTATCAACTCCTTGGTTTGCAAAATTAAATAAACATAGCATAAGCACTTGCTGTGTAAGTTGTAGGAGAGAACAGGGCTTTGATTTGGAATTTGAAAAGAGAATTAGAGGTGATTGAAGCAGAAAGCAGGCTCTGACATAAGATTTTTGCCAGCGTTTCTTTTTTTCCTTTTTCTTTTTCTTTCTTTTTTTTTTTTTTAGATTTTATTTATTTGACAGACAGAGATCACAAGTAGGCAGATAGAGAGGGAGGAGGAAGCAGGCTCCCCGCCGAGCCGAGAGCCCAATGCGGGGCTTGATCCCAGGACCCTGAGATCATGACCTGAGCCGAAGGCAGAGGCTTAACCCACTGAGTCACCCAGGCACCCCTTGCCGGTGTTTCTTGAAGTAACCATGTATATCTGGTGTTTGGGAGGAATAAAAACCAAAGAACAGAGACTTTGGGGACTGTGTTCCAAAATTCTTTTTTTTTTT
>NC_081575.1:46492245-46498052 GCF_022355385.1 Mustela nigripes
TGTTTGGTATGGATATTCACTTATTTCATTATATACTTTTTCTTTTCCATGTCTTCTTGGTGTATTACTCTAGATACAGGTTAAATAGTGGTAAGCAGAACTGACATAGTCCCTGACTTCATGGAGTGGGGAGACAAAACCCTAATATAAAATTATAGTCTTGTGAAAGAAATGGTCATCTTATCATGCAAGGGACAAATGGGGAACTTGATCTAGTCTAGGGGATTATGGAAGTCATATCTGAGTTGACACTTGGAGGGTGAGCATGAGTTAGTGATGCAAAAAGCTGTGGGGTGGGTTCTGGGTCAGAGCTGAGGAGTACCACATGTGAAACCCTGCAGTGGGGAAGAACTTTAGTGGAGCCACAGAGAGAGGACTAGTGGAATCAGAGCAGATGGGCAAGTGGAAAAATCTTCCGTGGTGGGGATGGTGAGGCATGGATCTGAAATTAAACCATTGATCTAATCTCAGGGAGATTTTCCTCCATCCCCCAGGGGGTTTGAATCTGAGGGCTGAAGTCCTGAACCTAGCCATTGGTTAGGAAAGTGGAAGGGGCTGGGACAGGTAGGGGTAATAGTTCACAGAGTCTGCTGTGAATCCCATGGGAAGCAAATTCGTTTCAGAAAAGCAGCCACGGAAAGAACTGATTTCAAAGGAAAGAAAGAAGCAGCCTGCATCCAGCTTCAGACGGATGGTTTGTGGCTCAAGTCCATGCTTACATGCACACACAGGATAGTGGTGGTAAGCAGAGGAGCTCTCTCAGAGGGTGTTTGTGGTGCAGGCCCAGCGTAACTAGTCACATTCACAGTGTGGAGTCAGTAGTTTCAAGGCGGTATTTATGATATTATCGTCTTTCTTGGCTGCTTTTGATAGAGAGGAAGACAAGGAGTTTTTCCTCTTCCCAATGCCTCTGAAGAAACAGACAGCAGGCCCCACCGAAGAAAGGACTCGTTCCTTCCCTATTTCCTGCTTCCAATCTCTGCTGCTTTTTCCCTTTTCCCTTTCTGCTCCATTTTCTTTTTCTGTGAAGTTCTGCCTGATCGTCACCAGAGGGAGCACAGATGCACCAAAATCCAGCCTTTATTCCTCTGGCCACAGAAATTTCATTGTCTTTCTTTTCATCCTCACATTCCTCAAAGACAGGGATGCATCTTGGCCTTTGTAATATTTCTATCAAGGGCAACCATTCCCCACCTATTTTTAAAAGGTGAGCAAAAGCTACAGTCCAGATGAAAAAGAGAAAGAGATTGTATTCCTGAGATCTGGGAGGAAAGTGTGTGTATGTGTGCATGTGTGTGTGTGTGAGAGAGAGAGAGAGAGAGAGAGATGAAGAGAGAGAGAGAACCATATATAGAGAGACTGTGATAGAGCAGAGTTGCTAGTACCCGCGTGACTTGTTCGGGAAGGACTCGTTTTGCCAATAGCAAGGTAGGCAGCCTGGGCTCCTCTTTTTTGCTTTCCCTGGGCTGTTGTTCTCATAGCAGCTGCCCTGCTTCTTGACATGTCCTAATAATGAGAATGATGTGGCCAGGGGGAGATTCATCTTCTTCCCCAATCTGACTTCTTTATTGAATTTGCTCCTTGCTGAAGTCCAAAGAGGATTGTTTCCTCTTAACTGTGCGCTCTCTTCACTCTGCCCAAGGTCAGAGAATCCAGCTGTGGCCTGTCTACCTCCCACATCACTGGCCATACAGAGCAATCCGCATGTCTGTGACAGTTCTATGCCTGATGTGTGAGGGGCAGATGAGCGCTAGTTTAGGCTCTTCCAAAGATGTCTTGGCATGGCAGTGCCGATGAAAGTGGAGACTTGTTTGTGTCAGTGACATAATCAGAAAAGACAACCAGGACCCAGCTGCAGGGAGTGAGGAGGTGTGCTGTTTGGTGTATGGTCTTCTGATGAAGGCCCACATACTTCACATTTGTCTGCCCCTAATGCCAATCTCCTTCTGATGTCTTAACCTGACTTTTGTTCTGGTTTGTGCAAAGAATTCTGGTGCCACACAGAACTGCTTGGCTGGTGGTAGTTATCCTGCTAGCATGTTAATACAGATACAAGGCGCTTTCTAACTAACTGGCCTCATAATAACTACACAGGAAGACCAGGCCGGGTTTAGCATATTCTGCCTGTTGTAAAGCATCAGGCACTGTTAAAGCTCCTCATAAATACTAGTGATGGTTTTAAAAGGCCATTTTTCATGTAAAATTCCTTACTGTTAGCAGGTTTGGAAAAGAGCTGTATTGAAGAACAGGTTTTGTAGAAAGCAGAATGATTTCCCAGTAAAATGCTTTCTAGCTTTCCCTTGGGGCTCTGGGGAGCCCCAGAGCCCCAGAGATCCACATGGGTAGATTGCATGTTAACTGGCAAACCCAGTAGCCATGTTCTTACTTTCAATGCCAGCAAAGTGCTAATACTCAGCACACAGGACATTTAACACAGTAATTGTTTCTGATGGAGCAAGTGGAGCTGCCAGCGTGCTGTCTCTTGGATGGCTTCTTTATGATGGGAACAAGCTTGGGAGTCAGGCCCAGGCCACTCCTTGGTCTGTGTGATACAAAGGAACAACTTAAAAAAAGTGTTTGTATAGCTGAGGTCATTCCTCCCCTTTCTCAATAGACTTGTAGTCCTGGGCTGAATGCTTATCTGGCTTGGTTTTGTGTCTTTAGAACAAAGGAAGCTTCCAGTGACCAGTCTAGTTAATCACCACTGCTTATTCCCTTTTCCCTACTATTTTGTATCAGGTTTCCCTCTACTCCAATACATTGGATTTCCAATCACATCAAACCCTATTAGGCTGCTTTCCATTCATAGCAGATTGGAGTCCCTTACACCTCACTGCCTAGCAGGATTTTCTTCTCCACAATGTGTAGAGTATTAGGTTCCCTTACATGGGTTGCTGCTTGTTAAGTTGTGTTTGGTGCTGCGTAGTATTGAATTCTGTTTCTCGTCAGCAGTCACCAGGTTGTTAATTACACACTTGCAGATTCGCTTCTTCTGCACATTCTGTAATGTACAGCTCTCCACACTTCAGTGCTTTGGACAGCAATATCTGCTCACAGGTTTGGTTCCATTCTGCTGTGTGTTACTGAGCACCTGCCTGTACCCCAGAGTCTGTGCTAGATACTGCAGGGCTTACAGAAGTGAGCGGGGGATAATGCTTGCCCTCAAGGAGTTTATATCGACTGGGGTGGGGATAGGGAAGGCAGTGTCTATGAGGAACCATGTGCGTGAAGGCTAAGTGTTGGTTATACTGCCTTCCTAGTAATGGTTTATTTGGCATATTTAAAACACCTTTGTAGATAGATTTTATGAAGAAAAAAAAATAAAACACCTTCGAAGGCATCTTGTTGATTATAACCACTTGTAACTTGGTTATAAGTGCTTGGTTAGAAGTATAAGTTGGTTATAAGTTGGTTACTTATAACCAGCCATTATTATCACCACTCTGTTCTGCAATGAAAAAAAACATTAGGAAGCACAATCATGTGGAAAGTGGACATTTTACCGGTTCAACTAAAGGTATTGGAAGAATTCTGATAAAACTCTGGTGTCTTTTAACACACTCAGTCCTGCTTTCATATGTACCTAGCATAATATTAGAAATCATGTGATTCTAAGAGATACCCATCAAGCATGGATAAAGTAATAAAAATTCATATGTACCCTAGTCTGTAATGTGCATGTTACAAACAGACTAGGGCCTAGCTCTATTTTTTTTTCTTATGACACCAAAATATTGTGCAATTTTACTCCTCCTGGGAGAGAAGGGAGCCAAAAGTAATGCAAAGGAGTGTGAGTCATGGCTTCCCACAAGCGACAGAAGGGCATTACCAGTTGTGATCTTAATGCTCAAGAATCTCAACTTGGTGGTAGAATCACAGTCTTGTGTCTCACACTAGTGTAAATATTGCCTAACTTCTTCTTCACAGAGCTTCTCATTCCTTGAACATTTACCATGCGGCAGGCAGTGTTCCAGGTGATTTATTGTAGCATCTCAGTAATTGCTCACCATAAGCGAACCTTTTCTATTTGCTGTCATAAAAAAGAAATCCAAGTTTATTGGCAACAAAGGGATGTGTTTTGTATCTCTTCCTGCCAGCTCAACCAGAGTGCTTCGTTAATGCCAAATTTCTAATTGGCTGTGAACAGTACTTATAGCATAGTCTGAAGCTTGGAGTGACAAATAGTCATCTCAAAAGAAATGTAGTTTAGAAAAAGGACCTAGGTAATAACCGAAGTTATTTGATATAGGATTTAAATAAACACCAAGAATTTGGTTTAAGGCCTTTTTTTCTTCAACACCAAAATACTGTGCCATTTTCCTCAAATTCCTGGAAGGGGAGAGAACCAAAATTAAGGCTAAAAAGAAAGAAGGGACAGACTGGTGCTTTTGCAATTTACACAGTCTTTTCTAAGTAGTCAAATATACAATATTTCTAGAACCCAGAGTAACAATGCCTGTATTTCCTATTCTCATTGTGTAAGGAGATTTTACTGGTATAGAACTGTGGAGCAACATTCAGAACTCATTTTTCAAAAGTGTGTTACTATTCTGACATGTGGACCATAACACTGCTGCATTAGAATAATGAAACATTGGTCTTTCACTGAGATGCCCTGCCTACTTACTTGCCCAAGGTCATCACCAGTTGCCAGGGGGCTGTTTCTCTTCTGAAGTTTGTTCTTATTGCATAGGGCTTAACATGCACGTCTGGATACAGACTTATTACTCCTTAGCATTGTCCCCTACTGTGTGTAATGCAGCATCCTCCTATCCTCACAAAGATTCTTGCCAGAGTATAGTATTTTCATAACTCAGCTATTCCATATTTCATCTTCTTTCGAATCCAAGACTTGTCATAGCTTATGGATTATAGTTTTAGAGAAGTAGTCAATTACAATGAACCCTGTTATTCCTTACATGTCTTATTTCATAGTACAGTTTCCACTTTTCCCCTGTTGCTCATTTGTAGCTGTAAAGACTACAGATCAGTCACTTCCTCAAATCTAGCTACCCTCTTTCACATTAATAGCATAATGGTGAACATTCGGTACATTGTCTGTGACTCACATAATCACCATGCAAAATGCATCATTCATAAATTGTTTAGTGCGACCTTTTGCACAGTAGCACTGATTATTATTATCACAGAAGCCCAGTAAACTAGACTGGTAATTATCAGGGATTTATTTGAATGGACAGCTAAGCTATTCTTGGCAAGTTAGTCAAAGCAGTTGTCATGACAGCTATACAAATATGTCTTATGAATTGGGTTAATTAGGGTAATTAATAACAGTTATTTGGGCCCCTTTCCCCAAGGTATTGCCTAATCAGTATCAAAAGGGGAGAGGTGAAGTTTAAAAAAAAAAGTTTGCTTCCCTCTTCTAAAAAGGCTACTTTTTATTTAAACTAGTGCAAGCTACCCAACCTCCAAAGGTGGCTTTTATGGGGTCTTTGCCTACTTGTGAGGGTTTCAGAGTCAGTGAGCACAAGCCACACTGAAAAAAATATAGTTAAAAAGAAGAGCTAAGTAATTTCCTAAAGCTGCTGATTTCTTTTTAGTCACCTGCGAGTGCTCCTGAGGGACCATCCCCCGGCTTTGTCTTTTGGCAGAGTCTTGCTTTGTTTTTGCTCATCTACAACTTTCTTGCCTTGCACTCTAGCCTGCTCATTGTATTGGTTTTCTTTTCTTATTTTTCTCTCACAAGGAATTTCTGAGTTTTCCTCACCCAGGGTTTCTGCTCCTTTGAGGTTTTCTGAGCTTTAATTCTGTTTGAGGACCTTTTTTTTTTTTTTTTTTTTTAAAAT
>NC_081575.1:46498152-46561911 GCF_022355385.1 Mustela nigripes
TTTTTTTTTTTTTATTTCTGCTGGGATAAAATTCTTTTTTTAAATTAACACATAATGTATTATTTGAAGATGTTTTCTTTATTATAGTGCAGAGAAAGGGAGAGGCTAAAATGAAACTGGTTTTCTTTAATGAGATCATCTTTTAAGAGAATACCATCATTCATACAAAGAATTCCAATATTTTCATAATGGCTTTGAGTACCAAATCAATTTTTCCCTGTTTCTTCCATAAAACAGGGGAGGTGATAGAAAGAGGGTAGGGGACTGAGGATGTTAGTTGGACTCTGAATTTATGTCAGTTCTTGGGCTCAGTGCTTTTCATGTATTAGCTAACTTAATCCTCACAACAGCCCTATGAGAATGGAAACAGTATTATCCCAGTTCTATAGATGAGGAAAATAAAGTATGTAAATGTTAAGTAATTTCCCCAAGGTCACACAGAATCAGGACGTGAACCTAAGTCTCTCTGAGCCAGAGTCTTTCTTCTGTACCATCTAGCACAGAATTTCCCAGAAGAGTGCTAGGCTTCTAGTACTTTACAAATTCCAGATACCTTGTTAACACCCCAAAGGCCCATTGACTAGAAATACCCATTCTTTCTTGCTTCTCTGCCTCTTTGGCAACTGAGAATTCTGTCAGGGGCTAGCATTCTGGCTGACCCATAATATTTAAGTTTGGAGACAATTCTGGTAGAAAGCTTTCAGTAGAGGACTGTAGGCTAATACCTTAGAAATGTCCATAGAACTTTCTTCCCTTGTCACAGTGAAGTGTCATGATCAGGAAAAAGCAGCTTTCTTCTCTGTTTTACATGAAGTTGCTTGTTAGGAAAAAAAGGCTTTGTGCTGTCTGAAGTGGCTTGGTTATATTTTGAGGCTACACAGGACACATGGGAGATGGAGGTGGTTGGGATTTTCTGGGTATCCCTGTCCTAGTATAACAGGACCAAGTCCTGATATCTACTTAGGCTACTTTAGGCCCATTTTTTTTTCTAGTATGCCCTTGTACAGTTTAGGATGAGTATTATACTTGTGGTATTTAGTTTTTTTGTGTGTGTAGTTTACCTAGTCCATAACAACAAAAAAAATTCATTCAGTCAACAAATAGGTACTGAATACCCACTTCATTTCAGGGATTGTTTTCATGGTTCCAGGAAGAGTAGTGAACAAGACAGACAGAAATTTCTAATGTCATGGAATTAACGTTCTAGTAGGGGGAGAGAAATAATTAAAAAAATTAGTGAAACATATGGTATTTTGGAAGATAAGTGTTGTAGAGAAAAATAAGGCAGCAAAGGAGGGTTGTGAGTACTGGAAAAATTTTGCAAGTTTAAGTAGGATGGTTAGGTAAGGCTTCAGTGAGATCTAATTACATTCCTTATCATTTCACACACAGACTCTTCTCCAGCCAGGCTGATAGTTCATTCATTCATTAGTGCCTACCCTACCTACCTTTGTATCATACTAGGCACAGAATATGCATTTAAGAACAAAACAGCCATTGCTCAAATCCTTATGGAGCCCAGAGTATAGTGAAGGGACAGAAAAAAAATATTAACACAGATAATAAAAATATTAACACAGAAAAAAATATTAACACAGATAATGACTTGCAATCATGATAAGTGTGGTGAAAAGCAGTACAAGGTATAATATGTACCATGCATAGAGGACAGTACACACATACTAATCCTAGCAGAAGAAAAGCCACAGAGGAAAGCCCTGAACAAAATTTATTTTACTTTTTAAATTTTTTAAAAGATTTAATTTATTTCTTTGGCAGAGAGAGAGAGAGAGAGAGAGAAAACAAGCAGCGGGAGCAGCAGGCAGAGGGAGAGAGGGAAGCAGACTCCCTTGAGAGCAGGGAGCCTGATGGGGGGCTTGATGCCAGGACCCGGGGATCATGACCTGAGCCAAAGTCAGATGCTTTACTGACTGAGCCACCCAGGCGTCCTGACCCCTGAACAAAATTGTCTCATTGGTTTATACTGGGAAGAACCATGACAACATGATTACAAAACAAGTCTCGTTTGGTTGGGGTTGTGCCTAGGGATCCATGAATTTGTGATTTCAAATATTTGATTACCATAATTGCATATAGATACCTTTAGCTCCAGCCCAGCTAATTACTGGCAGTTGATTTTTAAACGCACAGACATATATAGCTCTATTTTCTGGGAAAACAAATAAATGACTATTTGATGTGGTAAATTGTATGCCTGCTAGAAAACTGACTTAAAAGGAGGGAAAGCATTAATGAAGATAATGGCTGATTTTTAGAGCAGAGTGCCTATTTGTTTGTTCTCCTTTCATTGTGCCTCCAAAGCTTCAAAACCCCCTAAAATGAGAGATTGTAGGATAAAATGCATCCTTTTTATTTTTAAACCATGGAGAGCAAAGTATTTTAATGAGGAAATATATTATATTACTCTCCTATAAACCCAGGGCTAATAGCCTGGAACTGGTACTTTGGGTCCCTAAAATGTCCAACAAGACAAGCCAATTACAGATTCTGAAACATTTTTATTTTTAGTTTCTTGGAATAGCGATTCATTCTCTGCTATGGTACATTAACTGGGAAACAAGTTGAAATGAGAGTTTCCGCATCTTTAGAATAATTGACTATATTTACCAAACTCTTAATAGAGGCAGAGAGGTTGGTGAGGGGAGGGATAGAAGAGCAAAAGATTAGGTAATGGGAAAGTGCCTCCAAGAAGGCATGACTTCCAATAAAATCATGACTTTCAAATTGACATCTGTGGAATACAGTTTAGCTTCACCTTATTTTTCCCTTTCAGTTTATTCTTCAAGTAGACAATAGTTTGGCTATTTATGCTGATTTCTGCCTTTATGTATGCTGTGGTGTTACTTTGAAGGGCAGGAATAATTGTTTACAAACAAAGAGTGCCAAAGGTCCTGCTGTGGTATTCTCCACATCAGGATCTCTAACAGTCCCCAGTTGTCCTCTGTATCTGGGTACACTGGTAATGCTGTTGGCCGGCCTGTTCGCTTTCCTTTTAGGTGGAGTTTCTTTTGTTTTGGGCTCTACTTGCCTATCTGGTGGTCTTTTTGGAACTTCCAACCCAGTGCCAATCTGAAGCGGAGCTGATAATGCCAAAAGGAAGGAAACTTTGGGAAGGATAGAAATGTAATGAGGGAAGAAAGTTGAAGTTAAATGAACTGCTAAAGCAAATATAGTCTTAAGCCTCCTTAATGAAGTATAGTTCCCTGATTATAGGATGCATTAACCCCTCTGAACTCTCTGCTGCTTGGATACATCTGGAGTATTAAATTCATTTCTGCCTTATTTCAAGTAGGACACTGACAGACTAGAGTAAGCTTCAAAGAAGGTTAAGAAATGGGTAAAGGACCAGGAGACCACATCACTTTCGGAACAACGTTTGTATTGCTTAATTCTGATGGAGCCAAAAAGTCAGTTGCAGGAAGCCAGCATTATCACTGGGCTGCCCTGGGCAAATGTGTTGAAATGAAGAGACTAAAATGAAAACATCACAAAAGCTGAAAACATTCTTCTTCTTTTTCATGTTTGGATTGTGAGTTAGTTTGAGTAAAACTATGCAGGCTTACCCTGGAGGTATGGCACCTTACATTGCAGACCATCCCAGTAAAGCAAATAGCACAAGAAAGTGAATCAAATGAATTTTTCTGTTTTCCTAGTGCATATAAAAGTTATGTTTTCCATTATACTGTAATCTGTGAAGTGTGTAATCATATTAGGTATAAAAATGTATATACCTCAATTAAAAATACTTCATTGCTAAAAAATGCTAATCATCATCTGACCTTTCAGTGAGTCATACATTTTTTTGCTGGTCAAAGGTCTTGCCTCCATATTGATGGCTGTGGACTGATCAGGGTGGTGATTCCTCAAGGTTAGGGTGGCTGTGGCAATTTCTTAAAACATGGCAACAAGAGAGTTTGCCACATTAATTGACTTGTCCTCTCACAAATGATTTCTCTGTAGCATGTGATGCTGTTTGATGCATTTTACCCACAGTAGAACCTCTTTCAAAATTGCATCACTTCTCTCAAACTCTGCTGCTGCTTTACCTACTAAGTTTATGTTGTATTCTAAGTCTTTTGTTGTCCTTTCAACAATCTTTATAGCGTCTTTACCAGGAGTGGATTCCATCTCAAGAAACCACTTTCTTTGCTTATTCATAAGCGGCAACTCTCCTAATCCATAAAAAAGCAAGTTTTGTCATGAGATTGCAGCAGTTCAGTCCCATCTTCAGGTACTACCTCTAATTCTCGTTCTCTTGCTATTTCTACCGCATCTGTAGTTACTTCCTTCACTGAAGTCTTGAACCTCCCCAAAGCCATCCATGAGGGCTGGAATGAACTTCTTCAAATCGTCTGTTAATGTTGATATTTTGATCTATTCCCATGAATCATGAATGTTCTTAATGACATTAAGAATGGTGAATCCTTTCCAGAACATTTTCAGTTTACATCGCCTGGATCCATCAGAGGAATCACTCACTGTCTGTGGCAGCTATAACCTTACAAAATATATTTCTTAAATAATAGGATTTGAAAGTTGAAATGAATCCTTGATCCATGCGCTGCAGAATGGATGTTGTGTTAGAAGGCATGAAAACCTCATGAATCTCATTATACATCTCCATTAGAGCTCTTGGGTGACTAGATGCATTGTCAATGAGCAGTAATATTTTGGAAGGAATCTCTTTTTCTGAGCAGTAAGTCTCAACAATAGGCTTCAGATATTCTGTAAACCATATTGTAATCAGGTGTGCTGCTGTCCAGGCTTTGTTGTCCCATTGACAGAGCACAGACAGAGTAGATCTGGCATATTTCATAAGGACCTTAGGATTTTCAGAATGGTAAATGAGCACTGGCTTAACCTTAAAGTCATCAGCTGTATTGGTCCCCAACAAGTGGGTCACCTAAGCTTGAAGATTTGAAGCCAGGCACTTACTTGTCTCTAGCTATGAAAGTCTTGGGTGGCATCTTCTTCTAATAGAAGGCTATTTTGTCTACATTGAAAATCTATTGTTTAGTGGAGCCATCTTCATGAATTATCTTAGCTAGATCTTCTGGAGAACTTACTGCAGCATCTATATCAGCACTCACTGCTTCACTTTGCATTTTTATGTTATGGAAAAAACTTCTTCCCTTCAACCTCAAGAACCAACCTCTGCTAGCTTAAAACTCTCTTCTGTAGCTTCCTCACCTCTCCTAGCCTTCATAGAAGTGAAGAGACTTAGGGCCTTGCACTAGTTTAGGCTTTGGCTTAAGGGAATGTTGTGGCTGGGTTGAGCTATCCAGACCACTAATATTTTCTCTGTTTCAGTGATAAGGGTCTTCTACTTTCTTATTATTTGTGTGTTCACTAGAATAGCACTTTCAGTTTCCTTGGCTAAATGACATAAGAGGCTAAGCTTTCAGCCTATCTCAGATTTTTATGTGTCTTCCTTACTAAACCTAATCATTTCTTGGTTTTGATTTGAAGCGAGAGACATGTGACTCTTCCTTTCACTTGAACACTTAAAGACCATTGTAGGGTTATTAATTGGTCTAATTTCAGTTTCGTTGTGTCTCAGGAAATAGGGAGGCCTGAGGAGAGGGAGAGAGATGGGGAAACAGCAGGTTGGTGGAGCAGTCAGAACACAAACATGTATCAGTTAAGTTTGCTATCTTATATGGGTGCAGTTCATGGTGTCCTAGAACAATTACAATAGTAATATCTGAGATCACTGAACAACCATAACAAATACAATAATAATGAAAAAGTTTGAAGTACTGTGAGAATTTATCAAAATGTAACACAGAGACATTCAGTTACCGAATGCTGTTGTAAAAATGGCACTGATAGACTAGCTTGATACAGGTTTGCCACAAACTTTCAATTCATAGAAACTGTAGTGTCTGCGAAGGGTAATAAAGTGAAGAATAATGAAAAGAGGTATGCCTGTATACTGTTTGAACCCAGGACCAGCTAATTATTTGACCAGTGCAAGAGCTTTCATATACACAGCATGGAAATCCAGTTCTCAGGTGTAAGGCCAAAACCTGATAGATCATTAGGTGGTCAGGGACATTTCCTTTCCCCTTCTAGAATGCTCTGTATTTAATCTTCTCATCATTAATGAACAGATAATCACCACTGCAGAAGGCAGGGTTGTAGAAAGGATGGATGGATAACTACTGTGCTGTCTTCCATCTCCTTGACTCCCTTTGCAGCTTTGCAGTGGTGTGCTTTTAGTGGAGTTGGAAGGAGTTGATATCTTCAAAAAACCTTGGATATGGCTTGTTTTCCTCCTAGGAATATTGAAAAGGTGAACATGTGGTAGGAAATTTTGAGATTTTCCTGGCATATAGACTCCTTTTCCAAAAAAAAGCACTTCTAGAAGCACTTCTAGTAACAATAAGCCCGAATGACAGAAGAAATATTAACTTAGGAAAATAAAATTTCAGTAGGCAAATTTTATGACATGATTGACTGCCATTGTAACCTCATTAATTTTAGAACGCAGGGAGAGGTCATTCATACCTTTATTTATTCTCTATCTTCTCTTGCCTTATTCATTTATAATTTCAAGCATAGTGAAGAAAACTTTGTGAGGCAAGAGATAAAAGTCGTCTTTGTTTACACAGAAACATGATGTGTACATTGTTGGCTCAGGTCTTGCAGTAGACAGTAAGCGTCTGGCTTCAGAGTCATCCATGCCCTGTTATGCAGAAAGAGAAGACACAGAAACATTGTTCTCAGAGCAGAGATGGCAGAGATGATGTTTCTGAGCAAGTCAAGATTTCACTTGTTTCTTCTCGTGACCTTCCCTCACCTTGGGCTCTGGATGGGATCAAGCTTCCAGGGATGGCTTGGAGTTAGTTGGAAAGTGATGGGGAGGGACTAGGCAGCTCCTGGAAGGCAGGATGGCTGCCCAAGAACTTTCAGCTGCTGGAGAAAAAGCAAGGTGTCATGTAATCAGAAGAAGAATGGAACAAGCCTAAAATCCACATCTTCAGACTCCATAAAAAGAGAGTGCTTGCTTTGCTCCCTACCAAGCACATACATTTTATGGTGATCTCTTTTTGTAGGGCTGAGAGTAAGTAGGTCTGATGTGCTGAGGGAAATGAAGGTCTCCACCTACAGGCTGCTGCTGGAAAGAGCTGTATCTTCCTTTTCTGCTTCTGACAAGTGGACTAGGGGAAGTTCTAAGAGGCTATACAAGCTAGGGTCGGACTTGCTCAGGATTCATCTTTATGCAAAGGCTGCAAGAAGAATTTGGAAATCATGAACATCTGACCACTGGAGAAAACCTTTACCGGCTCAAAAATCAGTCTCTGTGGTTTAATTAGCTACCCATCCGGACATTGATTTTTCTAGCACTTGTGCTGAATGTAACTTGTCTTCCAAACTTTACAGAAGAACCAACCCAAATCCGGCTGGATTTGTGGCTGTAGGGAAGTTGCTTGATTTTGTTAAGCATGGCTTATGCTCTCTCTCTCTCTCCCTTGACACTCATACATAACTTGCAAAATCAAGAATTAGAGCTAGAGAGAACCAAACTCTTCCCGGCAAACAAATGTTATCTTCCATTTCTTCCAGTTCCATCTCTCGCTTAGATCTTATGTGTCTGAAGGCAGTTCTGACTGTGTTACCCCAAGGGACCTTCTAGGTTGCTCTCTCACCTATGCTTCACATGTATATACATTATATACATTATGTGAATACATTATCCACATTATAATTGTGCCTTCACTTACTCGTCCCCAACACTAGAAATGTGAGCTCCTTGAGGGCAGGACTAGAAATCGAATTCATCTCCATATCCCTATCATCTGTCTACCCTAGGGGCTGGCATATAGTCATAACGGTATTTGTTGAATTGAATTGAATTAGATTATTTTGGCCCTGAGCTGTGCTAGCTTCCATTTGTTCAGCAATAGTCAGCCATGGACAGCTGGGGAGCATGAGGCAAATCTTATCAATTGTGGGGAAGGCTCTGAATGATCTCTTCTTGCTTTATATTCTAACCCTTCTATTGCTCCCATTTACCAGCTTCCACTACTGGTTGCCTACAGTTTGTGCAAGGAAAGGTCTTAAACATAGTGCAGGGTTTTCTGTAACTTTTATGCCTTTTGACCTGGGACTGATTGCTTTGTCATTTTACTCAGCCTTTATTTTATTTTATTTTTTTAAATTTATTTTTTATTTTCAGCATAACAGTATTCATTATTTTTGCACCACACCCAGTGCTCCATGCAATCCGTGCCCTCTATAATACCCACCACCTGGTACCCCGACCTCACAACCCCTGCCCCTTCAAAACCCTCAGATTGTTTTTCAGAGTCCATAGTCTCTCATGGTTCATCTCCCCTTCCAATTTCTCCCAACTCCCTTCTCCTCTCTAACTCCCGATGTCCTCCATGCTATTTGTTATGCTCCACAAATAAGTGAAACCATATGATAATTGACTCTCTCTGCTTGACTTATTTCACTCAGCATAATCTCTTCCAGTCCTGTCCATGTTGCTACAAAAGTTGGGTATTCGTCCTTTCTGATGGAGGCATAATACTCCATAGTGTATATGGACCACATCTTCCTTATCCATTCGTCCATTGAAGGGCATCTTGGTTCTTTCCACAGTTTGGCGACCGTGGCCATTGCTGCTATAAACATTGGGGTACAGATGGCCCCTCTTTTCACTACATCTGTATCTTTGGGGTAAATACACAGGAGTGCAATGGCAGGGTCATAGGGAAGTTCTATTTTTAATTTCTTGAGGAATCTCCACACTGTTCTTCAAAGTGGCTGCACCAACTTGCATTCCCACCAACAGTGGAAGAGGGTTCCTCTTTCTCCACATACTCTCCAACACATGTTGTTTCCTGTCTTGCTAATTTTGGCCATTCTAACTGGTGTAAGGTGATATCTCAGTGTAGTTTTAATTTGAATCTCCCTAATGGCTAGTGATGATGAACATTTTTTCATGTGTTTGATAGCCATTTGTATGTCTTTATTGGAGAAGTGTCTGTCCATATCTTCTGCCCATTTTTTGATATGATTATCTGTTTTGTGTGTGTTGAGTTTGAGGAGTTCATTATAGATCCTGGATATCAACCTTTTGTCTGTACTGTCATTTGCAAATACCTTCTCCCATTCCTTGGGTTGCCTCTTTGTTTTCTTGACTGTTTCCTTGGCTGTGCAGAAGCTTTTGATTTTGATGAAGTCCCAAAAGTTTATTTTCAGTTTTGTTTCCTTTGCCTTTGGAGACATATCTTGAAAAATGTTGCTGTGGCTGGTATCGAAGAGATTACTGCCTATGTTCTCCTCTAGGATTCTGATGGATTCCTGTCTCACATTGAGGTCTTTTATCCATTTTGAGTTTATCTTTGTGTACGGTGTAAGAGAATGGTCGAGTTTCATTCTTCTACATATAGCTGTCCAGTTTTCCCAGCACCATTTATTGAAGAGACTGTCTTTTTTCTACTGTATATTTTTTACTGTTTTGTCGAAGATTATTTGACCATAGAGTTGAGGGTCCATATCTGGGCTCTCTACTCTGTTCCACTGGTCTATGTGTTTGTTTTTATGCCAGTACCATGCTGTCTTGGTGATTACAGCTTTGTAGTAAAGCTTGAAATCAGGTAACGTGATGCCCCCAGCTTTATTTTTGTTTTTCAACATTTCCTTAGTCATTCGGGGTCTCTTCTAATTCCATACAAATTTTAGGATTAATTGCTCCAGCTCTTTGAAGAATACCAGTGGAATTTTGATCGGAATAGCATTAAAAATATAGATTGCTCTAGGCAGTATAGACATTTTAACAATGTTTATTCTTCCGATACAAGAGCATGGAATGGTCTTCCATCTTTTTGTGTCTTCTTCAATTTCTTTCATGAGTGTTCTGTAGTTCCTTGAGTACAGATCCTTTACCTCTTTGGTTAGGTTTATTCCCAGGTATCTTACGGTTCTGGGTGCTATAGTAAATGGAATCGATTCTCTAATTTGCCTTTCTGAATTTTCATTGTTAGTGTATAAGAAAGCCACTGATTTCTGTACATTGACTTTGTATCCTGTCACGTTACTGAATTGCTGTATGAGTTCTAGTAGTTTGGGGGTGGAGTCTTTTGGGTTTTCCATATAAAGATCATGTCATCTGCGAAGAGAGAGAGTTTGACTTCTTCATTACCAATTTGGATACTTTTTATTTCTCTTTGTTGTCTGATTGCTGTTGCTAGGACTTCTAATACTATGTTGAACAAGAGTGGTGAGAGTGGGCATCCTTGTCGTGTTCCTGATCTCAACAGCAAGGCTGCAAGCTTTTTCCATTGAGGATGATATTTGCTGTGGGTCTTTCATAGATAGATTTTATGAAGTTCAGGAATGTTCCCTCTATCCCTATACTTTGAAGCGTTTTAATCAGGAACGGATGCTGGATTTTGTCAAATGCTTTTTCTGCATCAATTGAGAGGACCATGTGGTTCTTCTCTCTTCTCTTATTAATTTGTTCTATCACATTGATTGATTTGCGAATGTTGAACCATCCTTGTTGCCCAGGGATGAATCCTACCTGGTCATGTTGGATAATCTTTTTAATGTGCTGTTGGATCCTGTTTGCTAGGATCTTGTTGAGAATCTTAGCATCCATATTCATCAGTGATACTGGTCTGAAATTCTCCTTTCTGGTAGGGTCTTTGCCTGGTTTGGGGATCAGGGTAATGCTGGCTTCATAGAAAGAGTCTGGAAGTTTTCCTTCTCTTCAATTTTTTGAAACAGCTTCAGGACAGTAGGTGTTATTTCTTCTTTGAAAGTTTGGTAGAATTCCCTAGGGAATCTGTCAGGTCCTGGGCTCTTGTTTTTTGATCACTGCTTCAATCTCATTACTAGATATCAGTCTATTCAGGTTGTCAGTTTTGTCCTGGTTCAATTTTGGGACTTTATAGTTTTCCAGGAATGCATCCATTTCATGTAGGTTGCTTAGCTTATTGGCATTAACTGTTGATAATAACTTCTGATTATTGTTTCTACTTCCTTGGTGTTCATTGTGATCTCTCCCTTTTCATTCATAATTTTATTAATTTGGGCTTTCTGTCTTTTCTTTTGTATTAGTGTGGCCAATGGTTTATCGATCTTATTGATTCTTTAAAAAAAACCAGCTCTAGTTTCATTGATACGTTCTGCTGTATCTCTGGTTTCTACCTCATTGATCTCTGCTCTAATCTTGATTAATTCCCTTCTTATGTGTGGAGTTGGTTTGATTTGTTGTTGATTCTCCAGTTCTTTAAGGTGTAGAGACAGTTGGTGTATTCTGGATTTTTCATTTTTTTTGAGGGAGGCTTGGATGGCTATGTATTTCCCCCTTAGGATCGCCTTAGCTGTATCCCATAGGTTTTGGACCGAAGTGTCTTCATTTTCGTTGGTTTCCATGAATTGTTTAAGTTCTTCTTTGATTCCTGTTGATCCAAGCATTCTTAAGCAAGGTGGTCTTTAGTTACCAGGTGTTTGAGTTCCTTCTGAACTTTTCCTTGTGATTGAGCTCCAGTTTCAAAGCACTGTGATCTGAGAATATGCAGGGAATAATCTCGGTCTTTTGGTATTGGTTGAGTCCTGATTTGTGACCCAGTATGTGGTCTATTCTTGTGAAGGTTCCATGTGCACTTGAAAAGAATGATTATTCTGTCCCACTGTTTAAATTCTTGAGAAATGTTGGAAGAAATACAAGTCTAGGAAACACAGGAGACTTTTTAAAAAGAGCTTTGCCAATCTTGCATTTCTGATTCAGTCTATCAAAGGGACAAGTGAGCTCTTCCTAACTCGTAGGCATGTCTAACATCTGCTGTTATGCAATTAACAAACAGTGGGTGAGCACCT
The DNA here is from genome assembly GCF_022355385.1 of Mustela nigripes. Classification (NCBI taxonomy): domain Eukaryota; kingdom Metazoa; phylum Chordata; class Mammalia; order Carnivora; family Mustelidae; genus Mustela; species Mustela nigripes. The sequence goes on from NC_081575.1 coordinate 46,510,012, forward strand.
GCTGTGTGTCAGAACAGGACAGGAACTGAAGACTTGGAAACTAAAGATGTGGTCCTTACCCTGAAGGAGTTCCTACCTAGTTGTGATAAATAGGCAATACGATATGACAGAGATATGATATCTCTATGATAGAGATAAGTATAGTCCTTATATTTCCTTTGGTCACTGAGTGCTTCACATTTCAGAACTGCAGAGTCCTAAGTCACAGGCCAACAGTCTTGCTCTAAGGCAGCACTGCCCAATAGAACTTTATGTAATGATAGAAGTCTATATATCTGTGCTGTCTGATACAGTAGCCACTAGCTAGATTTGCCTATTGAGCACTTGAAATGTGGCTACTGTAATCAAGGAACTACATTTTTTAAATTTTGTTTTTGTAAACTGGAATTTAAATAGCTACATGTGTTGATCCTATTGGACAGCATGGCTGTAAGGAATGGTAGAATGGGCCCACAGTCAGGCTCCAAGGCAGTCCTGAGTTGAAATCTCTCTTGTTCTGGATCTTAGAAAGCCCTAGTCAAGCTGTCCCCATCCTTTAACCCTGTTTTTCTATCTATGTACTACACTAGGCTTTGGATGGCTCATTTCTAGCTGACAGCTCTGAATTATGCATGATAAAGTGCTTTACTTAACCCTGGGGTAAGTTTTTTTTTTTCCTTCCTTTCTCTCTCTCTCTCTTTTTTAAAGAAAAGAGATTCTGTGACAGTTCAGTCATAACAGAGGAAGGAAATGGTGTGAAGGAAAACTAGTTTATAAAGGCTTTTAAAATGTCTAAAATTTTGATTTTTACATAATTTCAGATGGTATGAGGTCAATTCAACTCTCTTTAAGCTGAGTTTTCTCTGTCTCTCTTACACACAGACAGACACACATACATGCAGACACACACACACATATTCCAGGTAAGGTGTCTGCTGCAGGACATTGGGCTCCTTCTATTCCTATTGAATCAGTAATTAAAAAAGTTGGGTCTATATATTTTTTTCTCTTATGCCAAAACCAAGAATGTTCACTGGATTATTTATTTTTCTGGTATAACAGATAGGAGAATGAGCTAAAATGTCCTAGTAGGGAACTACAGAAAGAAAACTCTTCATAATGTTGAACGGGAGCTTAGTTGGAAATAGAAATAAATATGCAAGGTAGATCCAGTTTATGACCTGATAATCAGAAGACCTGTCATTTGTCTAGAAATACAGTCTTAGAAAGTACCTGCACAGATATTATTTTACTTGATCCTAAAAATAAGTCTGTAAGATAGGACAGATGTTATTTCCATTTTATAGATTAGGAAATTGAGGCGAGGTTCAGTGATTTCTGCAAGGTCGCAGAACTGGTAAGAACTTTTTTTTCTTTTTCTTTTAGTGTTCAGTGATTCATTAGTTGCCTGTAACACCCAGTGCTCATCCCAACAAGGGCCCTAATTAATACCCAACAACTGGTTATCCTCTTCACACTCCCCTTCTCCTCCGTAACTCTCAGTTTGGTTGCTGGAGTCCAGAATCTCTCATGGTTTGTCTCCCTCTCTGATTTCTTTCCTTTCAGTTTTCCCTCCTTTCCCCTTGGTAAGGACTTTTTCTATTTTTACTTTGAGGGCTCTGTGTTTTGAGGCTTTCTATGGATTTTCTTTGAATATTCTGTGAACTTTTCTAACCTTATAACCATTTGCAGTGGTTTGATTACATATATTTTGAAATGATGACCACAGTAGGTTCAGCTAGCAACCATCTTCTCATATAGATACAATAAAAAGAAAATAAAGGAAAAAAGAAAAAAAAATTTTCTACTTGTGATGAAAACTCATAGGATTTACTCTCTGACTTTCCTGTATACCCTACAGCAGTGTTACCCATCTGTAGTTATCGTATCGCACATCACATTCCTCGTACTTACTTATCTTATACCTGGAAGTTTATACCTTTTGAATACTTTCCTCCAGTTTCCCCTTCCCCACCTTCTGCCTCTGGTAACCTCATGTCTTTATTTCTGTGTATTTGGTGTTGTGTTTTTTAATTCCATATATAAGGAGATAATACAGTATTTGTTCTTCCCTGACTTATTTCACTAAGCATAATGCCTTCAAGGTCCAGTCATGTTGTCACAGAGGATACGATTTCCTTGGTTTTTAATGGCTGAATAATGTTCCATTGTGTGTGTGTGTGTGTAAAACAACTTCTTTATCTGTTTATTCATGGGTGGGCACTTAGGTTGTTTCCATGTCTTGGCTTTTGTAAATAATGCTGATGTGAACATGGGGGTGCAGGGATCTTTTCAAGCTAGTTTTCATTACCTTTGGATATATTCCCAGGAGTAGAATTGTTGGATTTTATGGTAGTTCTATTTTTAATTTTTCTGAGGATCCTCCATATTGTTTTCCATAGTGGGTATGTATTAATTTACAATCCCATGAACAGTGCACAGGGATTCCCTTTTCTCTACATCCGTGCTGGCATTTGCTATCTCTTGACTTTTCCATGATGGACATTCTAACAGACATGAGGTGGTATCTTACTATGGTTTTAACTTGCATTTCCCTAAGGACTAGTGACATTGAGTATCTTTTCATGTACCTGTTGGTCTTCCATATATTTTCTTTGGAGAAATGTCTATTCAAGTCTGTTGCCCATGTTTTATTTGTATTATTTGTAGTTTTGTTATTGAGTTGTATGAGTTCTGTATCTATTTGAGATATTAACCTCGTCAGATATATGGCTTGTAAACATTTCTCCCACTCCATGTTTCTTTTCACTTTTTTTTTCTTTGCTGTGCAAAAGCTTTTTAGCTTGTTTTGGTCCTACTTTTCTTTCTTTCTATTTTTTTAAAGATTTACTTATTTATTTGAGTTGGGGGCAGAGACAGAGAGAATCTCAAGCAGACTCTCTGCTGAGCATGGAGCTGATGTAGGGCTTGATCTCACAACCCCCAAGATCATGACCTGAGCTGAAACGAAGATTCAGAGGCCCCACCCAGTGAGCCACCCAAGTGCCCCAAGTCCCACTTGTTTTTTATTTTGTTGCTTGTGCTTTAGATGTCATATCCAAAAAATCATTACCAAGACACATATCAGGGAGATTTGTTTCTATGTTTTCTTCTAGGAGTTTCATAGTTTCAAGTCTCATATTTAAGCATGTTATTCATTTTAAGTTAATTTTTGTGAGTGGTATAAGATATAGGTCCAGTTTCATTTTTCTACATGTGAATATTTAATTATCCCAACACCATTTATTGAAAATAATGATGTTGACCTTATATACTTGTCTTTGATTCTGAGCTCTCAATCTTTTTCTATTGGTTATTTCTCTGTTTTCCTGCAAGTATCATACTGTTTTGATGACTATAGCTTCATAGCATACATTGAAATCGGGACATGTGATGCCTCCCGCTTTGTTCTTCTTTCTCAGGACTTCTTTGGCTCTTTGGGTCTTCTGTGGTTCCATAAAAATTTTAAGAGTTTTTTCCCTGCTTCTGTAAAAAATTTCATTGGATTCCTGATAGGTATTGCATTGAATCTCCCCTCATTATTTATTAGTCTTCCTGCAAGAGGTAATTGCTGTAGTTGTGTTCACCACCCTGGAATCTGTCATGTTCAAACAGATGAGGTTATTTTTCTCCTTTCAGATAGTATACCCAGTTAGCCAGTCCTAATTACTCCCATTTCACTGCATTTTCTAGTGGCCCTAGTGCTGTGAGTGAAGGATATGGAGTGAAACGTCTTGAATTCTAGTTGTAAATGTGACACGGCTTCTTACTAGTAGAGGGCAAATATCTTCACTTGTTCTGTCCTGCTGTTAGTGGAGCTAATAATATTTATTTAACTCCTAATCGTAGCAGGAGGATTAACTAGTTAATGTTGGTTAAGGGGCAAAGAAGGAAGGAAGGAAGGAAGGAAAGAAGAAAGGAAGGAAGAAAGGAGGGAAGGAAGGAAGGAAAACAAAAGAAATGACAAGTTTTGTGTATTGTGTCCTTTTCCAAACACTAATTCTTTTTTCAGGATGGTATTAATAGTGGCATTTGCTCTACTGTAGTCATTAAGCACCTCATGGATGTCTTGCTACTCAGATGAGAAGCAAAATTCTTCAGTTCTGTGTCATTAAGGTGTGCAGAAAATGTACCTACTTTCAGCCCCAGTTTTCAACTTGGGTGTCTATTTTCTGCCCATCTAAAAATATTGGTTTCCCTTATTCATTTCCCTTACGGCTTCTCTAAGGTTTAGTAATTTTTCTCTCTCCTGAAACCCTTTTTATTTACTGTTACCTATGCAAAATGACTACTTTGATTCAGCTGTGGGAGAAACCAATCCCTTTTTTACAACAGCTTGTTAAACATTCTGGAATACTTTGTGATCTAAAGTTACATATAAATGCAAGATGTTTCAGTAATTGTTCTGTTCGTGCATTGCATAACCACATTACAGATTTCTCATACTCTGGCAATTTCAAGCTGCTGATAATATTAGCCACTTTGTGAGGTATAATTATGGCTTTACTGTGCATGGTTGCCAGCACTCTTATGTCAGATAGTAGCCTTTTGATTAATCTCTGTTTTCAGATCAGGTCAAATTCTAACCTGCCCTTAGCTCACACCCTGCATAAAATGAGAAAGTATATTAAGATTTGGGAGGACAGGTAGGGGCTTTTAGAGAATGACTAAACACTTTCATTACTTTCTTGAATCCTCTTCCTATTGCTTCTCATTTATTGTTCATAAAGCGATGTTAAAGTTTGAGCACTTTCTTTCCTCTGACACTGATTTGCTGCAATGCCTGTTGAAGTTGCTAGAAAATGGAGGCTACTGTGGCTTTCCTTCTGTGATCAGGGCCCTTTATTTAAACTACAGACATAATTAGAGGGTTTCCAATGTTAGGCAACCATGGAGTCTGGTTCTGAGAAATATTTATTGTGCCTCATTAAATTCAAAATTAATGCTTAAAAGATCAGAAATAAATAATCTGTTTACATTTTTTGTGACAGTAAATATAAGCAGATGCTGTGTATGCACATATCTGATCCTACACATTCCACCAAACTGAGATATGCCCCTGTTTGCTGTGGCAGTAATTGAAATAGCGGCACCAAAAGAGAACTGTGGAGAATTTCATTGACCACAAACAAGAAAATGGTCTATTGTATTGTATCTAATTAGAAAACATCAAGCTAACACATTCACTATTTCTAAGATTGTATATTACTTGACTGTTTTTGGTCAGCATGATTACATGTTACAAGCTCGTGCATCAGGCTGGTACTAGAGAAATGAGTTTAGTATATGATATGCCAAAGGCTGTTACTCCTTCAATATTAAATAAGCAACTGGGTTTTAAGTGATGTATAATATAAATAATGAGATTGGGGTTGGAGTTGGATTTGGGGGGTGTTGTTTTGGGCCACAGGCACAGGGCCACCCATTGTTTTCTCCCCAAACATTTTAAGTCTTTTCAGCCGACAAGGCTCCTCAATAGAAATTATACTCTGCAGTAAGTTAGGGCTCCATAGCGGCTAAATAACAGAGACTTGAAGCACTGATAAGCTAGAATCTAGCAGAAAGGAATAGATCAGTTCAGCTTCTGAGAGTGTGCTGGGTCTTCCCTAAGCCAGAAGGGGTCAAACATTGGCTGTATTCAGGAGAGGGCATATGTGAATCCCTGGGCCATTTCTTGTGGGAAGTCTTGTATTTGTTTCTTATTGTCAGTTGGGCCAGGTTTATCAAGTCATAGTTTCTGAAATTGGAGCTACCCCATAAAGTCATCACTAGTCATGTTAGGTTACCTTGTAAAGATGGTTGCCAGTGCCTCAAAAGGACAGTTGAAGTAGTCACCAAGGTCTAGGGATGAAAAGTGGCTTGTTCCTGGATCCCTTGGACTCTGTGACTAGGCTCTCCAGATGGGACTGGAGAACTGCCCTCAGTTAGCATGTGACAAATTTATCTTTGTCTAACTGCTAGACTATACTCTCCTGATTCACTCATGGAAAGGAACTGAGAAAGACATGCTGAGGAAGACAGATGTAAAGCAGACTAATCACTTCCTTGATGTTACCACCGTGTGTTTGTTCTCTGTCTCAGTAGTTGGTAATGCCAAGAACAGTGCTCCTGGGAATTTTTCTTGCTGTCCTTGTTTTTGTGGCTTGTTCTAGCTGACTCAGTATTTAACATGGCTGTAGCACTTAACCTGTAGTGTTTGTTTTCTTGGCTCTTTAAAAGGGGAATAACAGTTGGCACCTGCTTGTAAAGTACTTTGATATTTGGGGATGAAAGGCACTCTGTGCCTGCAAAATAGCTTTAATACGTTGTAGTTACCTAGTTGGGGATGGTGATTGGACTCCAGGGTTCTGCTGGCAAATGTGATTGATAGCTCTTTGCTTCTCAGGGTGAATTTTGTTTATGTGGGATGAGATAGCATGGCTCACATGATTGGATTCTTCTTATTTACTCATAAGCTATTTTTACTCATACTGAGGTCTTGTTGGTTTTGCATTTGTGCATAGACTAGGCATCAACTGGTTCCTGAAAGCTTTTTACAAGCAGATACTACTTTATAGTGCACTACACCCCACAGAACACTTAGAAAAAGATCCTAGAGCCTTATTTGGAAGGCTTTGCTCATCTATTTAATGGTATGGTGCTTAGCCTGGTCCTCCAGCAGGCTTTTGCCTCTGAATTGCATGGATGCCTGCAGAAAGCTGCTGTGTTTCTCAAGAAGGTCTTTGTAGTAAAACTGGCAACTGGGCTGCTCTTCTAAAGGCACAACTTTGGCCCAGTCAACAATGAAGGCAGAGAAAAGCACTTTCCCTAGGCTGTGTTTGTCATCTCTGGGTAGTGTGACCACATTGATGGGGCTAGTGAAATTTGGGAGTGAATGATGGAAGACTACTAAGAGGGGAACTCTTTCAGCTTGACTTGTTGGACGTTAGTTAACCACATGGCCTGTGTTTCCCTGTAGATAGCCCTGTTTTTAAAGCCACTGGAATCCTAGAATTCTCTTTCACATGTAGAAAAGTAGCTGCCACACTGTCAATCTGTGACTCAGAGGGCTGCAATCTGGCAGAGCCTTATCTCCTTACAGAAGTTTTATCTGCTTTGGTTTGGAAACACTATCTTGTGTCACTGTTGCCATTCCCAGAGATGTGGCAGGACTGATGGATTTAGATGGGTAGAAAGCACCAAAGTGTGTCAGCTTATCCCTGGCAGTTATATCCAGACTATTGTATGTTTATAAGGTAATGGTTGGGAGTGAGGACAGAGAACAAATTGTCACTACAGAAGGCAGCGTGGAGAATGGATGCTTTCTGAAGAAACAGGACCACTTGGCCTAATAGAATTGATCATCTGCTTTCATTGTGATAAGTAGCCTCATTATTAACCTCTTCAAGTTCTTCTTTATTCATTCACCAAGGCATTTTATGAATAGTGGCTAAGGGTCTAGCATTGTGGCAGTGAGGACTGAAAAGAGAGCGTCCAGCCCAGCTGGAGGATGAACTGACATACTACACGTGAAATAATCATAGAATGTATGGAAACACATTGCACAGTGCTGAGAAAATGCTAAGTAATGTGGCATGACCAGTGATGTAGATATATTAAAAGCGAGGTACATTAGATATGGGAGAATTAGAGGACTGATATTGGATGACCACTCAACTAAAGATTTAATTTAGATTTAAGGCTGAATCCATCAAGAAACCCCCCTGTAAAGAGTTCCTGAAACTTTTGGGAAGAGAAGTGCTGTAATGAAAACGGGGGGAGGAAGATTACCCACATAGCATTTTGCAGAATGGGCTGGAGTAAAAAACAAACACAGATGAGGAAACAGTGGCACAAGGTGAGGAAGACTGTGGAAATGGAGCTAAAGGAACAGATACATGCACTCCTTTGAAAAACCTTAAGAATTTTATAACCCATTTGATAGGAGAGAGAGGTTGCCTTTATTTATGATGCGAGTTTGTATGTGTAAGAAATATAAAGGCCAGATCGTCCTCTGTGAGTCACCTTCTCTCATCAAGCCATTATGGTGTTATTTAGCTCTATGAAGTAGCAATGTGATTCCCCAAATTGTACTCTAGCAGCCTGTGTATAAGTATATGTGTGTATCTGCAAAAGAGTATGTGCCACTCTTTCTTTGTGTGTGTAGGGTGTGTGTGTTTGTATGTGTGTGTGTGTGTATGTATTTTTTATTTTTTAATTTTTGTTGTCCGAATGGCTGACATTTTAACCATCCCTGGTAAGAAGTCCATTAGTTTGTGACCTCCTTGAAGGTGCAGCCTGTCTTTTTTTAAATTTCTTTCATCTGCAGGGGTTGGTGCATGTTTATTAAATGGACGAATGAATGAATGAGAGACTTTTGTTTTAGAGTCCTAGAATTTTTGCAGCTTAAAGGGAACACTGACATCATTTGGGTTATTCTCTTCATTTTATAGATAGCTAAATTAAGGCCTGAAGAGGGATAAAGTGATTTATTCAAGGCCATCAGTGAGTCAGTGACAAACATGGGGAGGGAATCCAGGTTATCCCACTATACTATATTGCTCACTGTAGTCAAAATGGATTTTTTTGACTATGCATGAGTGAGAGAGAGAGAGAGAGAGAGAGGAAGGGAGGAATGGAAGAGGGGAAGGAGGGAGGAGAGAGAGAGAGAATGAATGAATGAATGAATGAGTGAATGGATGAATGAGAATTAGGCCTGAGATGTGTGTAGGCAAAATTCCTGGGAGCTTACTTGGTTTGTTTTCCATTTCAGGGTAAATATGGGCTATGGGCTTTCTAGTGATGGCAGCTTTAGGGATGGTGCCTTTTATTCCATCTTCACTAATTCCTGCTTCAGCTGCTGCTGTCTGAATGGATGAGTCTTTGAATATACATTCTAGCTGGAGGCATGCTGGCTTTATTTTTATATAGAATTTATGTTTTCATTTTTATGTGTTGGAGATAGGAAGTAGGAAAAAGCCATTTGTCAATTCATTTTCTAAAAATGCCTTTGTGAAGAGTTGTCATTTGAACATCTAAAACAGAAACTGGTTTTAGAAAAGATTATGGGTCTTTTCATCATTGATCTATAAGTACAATTATCATTAATAGACATCAGCAGTTAAAAAAAGGACAGGGGTTTTAAAATCACTTTACTGTGCATCTGATTTGTAATTCTAGTTTTCCTGTTTGTATTGCTAAAATGATTAAGAGTTAAAATTAAAACAAAATAATTAGATAGCAGATTTCAATTTAGGTATTTTTCATTTTGATGGTACTTTTAAAGTATATTTTAAAAAGGCTGTTCATTTTCAAATGAAAACCTTAAGGTTTGACTATTCTCTGCTTTAATCTCAGTGTCTGCAACCTTTTGTAGCTTTGTGTAGTGATTGGGGATTTGTGCTATGAGCAAATATTCTAGTCCTGGGTATCTGCATTTATTGGTTTCTTTCTCCTTAGGGTTGAAGTCTCTCCTGGTGATAAATGTGGTGCTGAGAGAGTCACAGTCACTCTTCCAGAAGCTAGGGTAAAATTCAGTGAACTGTAAAAGTAATGCAAAATGACAATTAAAGTAGGACATTCGGGTACCTTGGGGGCCTGACAAAATGGAAGAATTGGACTTGTGATGTGCCAGACTTATTAGCATAGAGACATAATAGCATACCACCTACCCAGAAGTCTTGTTGGAAACCTCACATATCCAGAAGGGAGCTCAGAATAGGAAGTAGTAGTCAAAGAAGGCTCCAAAGCAGGTAAAAAACCAAAAAACAAGAACCAAAACATTACACAAAAGTCTCTGTATTAAAGATCACTTAATTTCCCTCTTAGAACAACAAGATTTCAGCTCTCTGCCCAGACCTTACCTCTTATTTTCCAGACAAACAGTTTCTAAGAACACAGTAGAGTAGAAGGATCAAACTTGAAATGGAAGAGGAGCTTTTTTTGATACATTGATAGCACTGGGAAATAATAATCCTGAGTGTTTCATAGCAAGGTGGTAAAGGACCATATGTTAAAAATTAAAGGCAAGAACTCAAAAACCAGAGCTCTTTGGGGTCAGTGAGTGTACCGGCAAAGCCGGTGTGGTACAGTGATTTATGTTTAGAAGGGCGCGCCTAAGTAACCAATAAACAAGGCAGAATGGGTAGGATTTTAAATCAAAGTTTTGGTCCTTGCAGAGGAAAGCCTTAAGCTATCTAAAAAAAAAAAAATCCCAGCTATCTAGAAGTACTTATTCTTCAGGTTTTCAGAGAATCAAGGTGTTATTAAACCTAAGCCAAGTGAGAAAAGTCTGTTCTCAATGATTTCCTAGGATAAACACTTCTAATTAAAGAAAGGATTTGGGAGAAATATACTAAATGGTGGGAAAGTGACTCTTATTTTCCATTCTGTTGAGGATGGAAATAAAAATTTGCTCTAGACCCATTTTTTAATGTCAAAATTTTTTTTTTCCAGAAGCAAATGTTGTTCTTGTCTCTTTACTGTGTTCCTGCGTTAACTTGGCTGTCTCTTTAGAGATGGGGACATTTCCTAGTGAAATTAATGTGACATTTAAAGAAAATTTTCCCTCTCAAATGTTTCATGTTATTTGCCATTTAGAATACTTAGAGAGGGGATTGGAATAATGTCAAGCAAATTTTGATTAAATAAGGCTAACCAGGAGCCAATATTTTCATGCAAAAAAAGAAAAGCTCCTTTATTACTTCTTTAAAAAGCGTATTTCTGCCCTGGTGTTTTAGCCTGTATTGAGATGACCTTGACAAATAATCTGACAGAAGAGATGCTGTCCTCTAAACAGCTGGGCTTGCATTAGAAAACAGCACACAGAAAACACGCAGTCAAAGCCTGTGGTTGGTCCTTTGCTCAGGACAGTTCTCTCCGGATGTAAGTGAGGAGTACCTGTGAAGCTTTAAGAAACACCAATGCCGGGGCTCTACACCAGGCCAATTACCTCAGTATCTCCTGAAGTGGGACCTCGGCAATAGTATTTTTAAAAACCCCCAAGTTCCCTAGTTGATCCTAATGTGCATTAGGGTTGAGAACCACTAGCTTAAGACATGCAAACTATTCATTAAGAAAAGATTATTTCTTTCTTCAGGGTGGTCTTAGTCTCATTCTTTGCTTCATTTGAAGTGTGGAAAAAATGTAACCTTTCAATGCACAAAAGTTGGGTTTGAGCACATACCTTGAATCAATATGAGCAAGAACAGTTGACATCAATACACACAGACCCATAATAGGCTCTCTATGGCCAATTAGCTCAGTTGTTTGGAATGCAGTATTAATGGGGTCAGAATAGTGTATGCTATCAATTAGAATAATTGTTTCATAGGTTGTTTCCATAACTACAATCAAGTGGCCTCACAAAGAGACCTGAGACCGATTACAAAAATAAAAAGACAATAGATGACTCAACAGAGCCCCATCCACTATGGGAAAATTGGTTCTAGAAATCTGCCTCACGACTAGTGCTTCATGTTCTGTAGAAAGCAGGGGATAAGGTTTCCCACCATTTCCACCAAGTCATGATAAATTCAGTTGAACTTCCCATTTGGATTCATGTTCTTTTTTCCCCTATTTTATATGGGAAGAAAGTGAGGCATGCGAAAATTAGGTAATTTACCCAAGGCTGTCTAGTGGAACTAGTCATTGAACTCCTGAGTACTTAATCAATTTCCTGTTTTAATTGGACAGCCTGCTTTTTGGCAGGTGGAGACTTCCATTATTTAAATATATTAAATATATATTTTATCAACTATCATAAAAGAGCATACTTACCCAGCACATTTTTTGCCTATTATGTTGGTATAATAAACTAATTCCAGAAATGTTTGTTGGTTGACTGACTGATGGATTACCTCTTCCAGCAATGCTTCCAGCATTGTATTCCCAATGCAGCTTCAAGTTGGCCTCTTCTTCCTGTAATTGTATTTGCAAAAATTCAGCATGCATTTTCTTATGAATGAATTAGAAATGAACTGACCCTTCTGATTTTTTACTCTCCCAATCCATTCCTTCCAACAGAACCAAAAATCACTTGTGGTTTACATTAAAGGGGATTTTTGTCCTCTAGATAGAAGCAGTGTGAGTGGATATTACAGAGCCCATCTTCAAATGAGGAGCATGTAGTGGGTATGAGCATGCCTAAGTAAGTACAAGACAATGGTGGGATTTAGTTTTCTTCATAATACTCTCTCCTCTTTTCTCCTACCTACCCACCACTGCCATCCCCACCTCCTCTAGATACTCAGGGTCCCTACCCTGACTATTAGCTGTTTGGTGCCCATCTGGTGGTTGGATTTGCTATCACCTATCCCGTTTTCTTTTCTACCAAACTCTTGAGTTCCTTGAAACCAATAGCTGCATCTAAGAGCCTCTCACAGTTAATGTCTGACAGGTAGTCACCTGAAAGCAACCTGCTCTTTTGTTAGCTAGATAGCTATTGTGTTTCCTTTTTTAGGCACTTTTAGTTGAAGTGACTTCAGGAGGGCCCCAGGGAATTGTGAATACGGTGGGGATGTCTGGTAGGCTAGCAGGAGGATGGAGATGCATTTGGGCATTTTCCAGTATCTACAGTGGTTCAGTGAGAGTAGTGCTTTAGTGTTGGGGATAAGATTAATTTTTTCAGGACTTGCAATTACTTCAACATCAACGTTTACCTGCATTCCCCCCTTCTAAGGCTGCCCCCTTTGGGTGCTCCTAAACGTTTTCTCATTTCTTTCATCTGGCAGGTGTTCTGCATTTGCTTTTGTAAAGCTGTTTCTCTTGCAGTCCTGCTGTAATCAGATTAGGCAGTAGTGTTTTAATGTTAGGAGCTGAGACAGGGTTTGCTTGCAGACTTCATGTTTCACATGAAAGACTTTGGTACCCCCTGTGGACTGCCCTTCACCGGGTTTCAGGCATAATACTTGTTTGCCTTTATATCTGTGATAAAACTAAGGCCTTCCTGCATAACCAGTGCTGAGCAAAATGTCTTAAAACAAAGGGAAGTGCAGAGTTTAAATCCACAGGAGGGGATTACCTTGCCTGCATTTCCATAGCTATGGAATAAATATTTTAACATGTTAATTATCTGCTACTAATAAAAATACCTTTGAACTTCCAGTCAATTTGATGGGCACAGAATTATATCCACTGGGAATGGGAAACAATTAGTATCTGTAAAGATTGTGGGTCATGCTGTATCTTCCTCTAAGTGCTTGCATGGTCAGTAGCCATCCATATTCTAGGGGATGTTTGTGTCAATTTCATATTGGTTTGCAGGTGAGGGCTGCCTCAGCAGAGCCCCCAGGGCTCTAAGGAGATAGCAGGCATTCCTCAGGCTGTTACCCAACTATGGCCTTGGTTTCTGATTCATTCATTGCTTCTCACCAGGCAGAAAAATTCCCCCTAAGTAGGACAGTTTGGCTCTTTTCATAAACTGTCTATGTGACATTTTTAATCTTTTTTTTTCCTATTGCAGACTGAAAACTATTCCTTTGATTCCAACTACGTGAACAGCCGAGCCCATTTAATTAAAAGGTATGTTGGTTTGCTTGCCTATTTCTACAACCAAGCTTCATTTAATAGAAAAAGCAGACCAGATTAAACCTTTTAAATGATGCCTTTTTTTAAAGATTTTTAAAAATTTATTTGAGAGAGAGAAAGAGAGAGAGACAGAGAGAGACTCTCAAGCAGACTTCCTGCTGAGCAGGGTGGCTGACTTTGGGGCTGGATCTTATGACCCCAAGACCATGAGTGGAGCCAAAACTAAGGAGTCGGGTGCTTAACTGGCTGAGCCACCCAGGTGCCCCATGATGCCTTTGTTTTGGGATTTTACAACGAATGCCCATCTGCTTATTGTAAGAAATTTGAAAAATTCAGAAAAACATTAAAAAAAATCACTGATAATTCCATTATGCCAAAATAATCACTGTTGGCATTTTACCATATTCCTTTACATCAAAAGGTATGCATAAACACAAATTAAAAAAACTGGGGTCATATTAAAATACGGTTTTATATGATGATTTTGAAATCTAATATTAGAAAACAGATACTTTCAAAATCATGTTCATATAAAAATTCTTGTTGCTCTGCACTTAAATTAAGAGAGGCCTTAAAGCAGTTTCTCATGTGGAACTTTCAATGAATTTCAAGATTGCGGTTGTTCCATCAACACTGGAATCATCTTAAAGCTATGTTAATGTGGATTAACTAATTTCTTATATTTAAGAATTTTGTAGATGAGGGAGGAAAAGAATCTTTGCATGAATTCCATATTTCTTAAAATATTTGGAAGTGTTTCAAATACAGCATTCAAAATTAGGGTATGTGTGATTGGTTGGTCATAACTCAGTTATCCATGGAGCTGCAGAGTACGGAGCTGAAGACTGCCAAGGAAGTTTCCATGTGTGGTGCACCAAGGTTCAGGGATCCCACTAAGGAGGGAGAACCAAACAAAATGGAGAATTTATTGTGCTGAAAAACCAGGACTGACTATTCAGTTGATGCCTTTATTATTGCTTCATGCAGATATGCTCTTGAATAGTCCAGGGGTTATTTGCGACTAAAATTAAACTCTGAGCGTGTTTGTTAAAATAATATAAATAAAATAGAGAGGCAAGCAGGGTATGTTAGAGCTACAGTAGAGAAGATGTGAAAATGCTATTATTTTGCTGGCTCTGATCCCATAAATTTATATCACCAGATGAATAGGATTTGAAGAATGAACTGGCTTGTTGAACAAGCCACTTTAATTAATATTTAATTTAATTCATGATGTGCAGTAACCCCTGAAAACATGTTAGGTTTATCTATATTGGTCTGGAATGCTTGTGACCTTAAGTGATGATCGTTAATTATGGTTAATTAAAATGAATAGCCCAGCATTACCTGTCATAGCACAGTTTGGAATTTTTTCTGAGGATTTGGGAGGACTCCATTTTGAATATTTCCTTAGCTCACAGAATAAACTCAAAGGTAAGGAATTCAAAATTGTCTGACTGATTTGTTTTCATAGGAAAACAGCCCCTCTTTATGTGCACTGATTAGAGTAACTTCACAGCCAGGTTCTGTTTTTGGAACCTTGAGGGCTTTGAAAAACCACAAAGGCCTTGGAATTTATGGGATCCATTGAGTTTAGACAAAACACAATACCTGGAAAGATACAGGAGGTCTTGTGTGCTATGCTTTTCTGGGGACTAAGGTTTTTAAAATGTAAAATGTGTGGAAAATGTTAAGAGAGAGTGGTAACACCAGGTGATAAAAACCCTGCAAACTGTGTTCAAATAGCTCCCAGTAATGTTTGAAAGGGCTTTCACTGTATGTAGTTTCTTGAGGATCCATTTACACACATGGAAAAATCTCGCAGCCAGGAAATTCTGAATCTTGTTATCAGTTTTAATTTTACTATCAAATCCTGTCACTTTTTTTTTAAAAGATCTTATTTATTTATCTGAGAGAGAGAGAGAGAGAGAGAGAGTAGGAGCATAAGCAGGGGGAATGGCAGAGGGAGAAGTAGATTCCCTGCTAAGCAGGGAGCAGGAAGGGAAGAAATGGGGCTGGACCCCAAGTTCATGACCTGAGCCAAAGGCAGATGCTTAACTGACTGAGTCACCAAGGCGCCCTTCAAGTCCTGTTTCTTTGAATCCAATTTCAGGAGAGTTTTGAGAACTTCTTTTCCTATCCATTTTTTCTTTTCCTCTCTTTACTTCCAACTTATCCACGGATGCTTCTTGGACCCTTCTTTTTGGCATTCTCCAGCAGTCATTACCTGTCTTGTCCAGACAGTTTACACCCAGGCTTCTTTTTCTCTCTCGCTCGGGTAAGCCAACAGAAAGACAGAGAGCAAGGGGGTTTCCCTAAGCACAAATCAAAGCTGAGAAGGATAAAGTGTGGATCTTGAAGGGAAAGGGAAGATAGATGGCACATCATCTTTGCACCACGGAATCTGGTGTTATATTTCCATATTTTCGTTTGTTTTCAGAACATCACCTAAAACCTGCAGGTATACCCAAGGTTTATGTCAGGATTCCAGATTAACAAACCGAGACAGTTCAGAATTTTTTTCTGGATGTGCTTCCTTCCTGCTCTGTTTGTTTCCTTGGTATCTTCTCAGCTCAAGGAAAGCCGGCAGTTGCACTTTGCTCCTGCTACAACACTCTCTTTCTTCATGCTTGGTTTCTGTGCTGCTGTTTGATATCTACACCTGTAGTGCTTCTGGAGCAATGACAAGCAGGGCATGAGGCTGGAGCACAAAGAAAATAAAGCAGGAAATGAACAAGATAGCATAGCAGTGTGGTGAGGAAAATGAACCTCGACTCCTAAAGCATACAGATTGCTTTCCTTTTCCACCCAGATTGTTCTGGGGGTTTTGCCACACCTGGTATCGTGCCTTGTCTATAACAAGGGCTGGTATGTGTTTCTTGAATGAATGGATGAACGAAGTTGAAGAAAATCTCAGCATTTTTTCCAATGAGAGCGAGCACTAAAGTTCCCTGTGAACAGCAATTTCTGGGGCTCCTGGGTGGCTCTGGCATTAAGCGTCTGCCTTTGGCTCAGGTCATGGCCCCAGGTTCTGGGATCCAGCCCCACACTGGCTCTCCGCTCAGCTGAGAGTCTGCTTCTCTCTCTCCCACTCCCCTTGCTTGTGTTCCCTCTCTCACTATCTCTCTCTGTCAAATAAATAAATAAAATCTTTAAAAAAAACCCCAGCAATTTCTGACCTTTGATGTGCATTAGAATCATGTGGGAAGCTTGTTAAATGCAGTCTTTAGCTCCATCCCTAGAGAATCTCCAGTTTTCATAGGTTCCCAAGGCGATTGTGATGAGGGAGGAGATCCGGGAACCACTGAAGAATCATCCTTATATTCTCTAAATATAATTACAATACTCTTTACTTTTACTTCCTTCTCATTATTACTCTTAGATGGCATTCCTTGGGTATGTGGTGTCATCTACTAGGAAGATATGACCTGTTTCCTTTCAGATTATTCTAGCTTTTGGAAAGATTTCCAATATTTTAAAGGATAAATACAGGCCAGAATTAGAATAAGGATTATTCATGAAGCATTTTGTGAGTAACTCTTATGTTCAGAGTCTTGCTCTGGGTGTTTTCAAACAAATCTATCCCTTTGTTGGCCACCAGCATGGTCATAGAAACATTTGCATTTACAATACCATTGCAAATAGGTACCCCTAATTTATTGTCCCACAAAAGTTGGTTTACAAGTTTTTCATTTCCCAAGAGGTACACAGGTAATAAAACAAGTGAAATCAGCATTTTTTTATGCCTAAGATAAATGTTATTTGTTTTGGGTGAGTAGCCATTTACCAGGCTGTTTCACAATTTGCAACATCTTGCTCACTGGGTCTTAAACTTTCCCCATATCCATTGATTAAGTCACTAAATGTCCTTACAAGACTAGAGTAAGTGGTACTTAGTTCATCACATAGACAAACTGATCTTTAAGTGGGTTAACTATTCCAGGGTTTGCAGGAGGAGAGTTAGATCTCTTACTTTTTTTTTTTTTTTTTTTTCGGAGAATACATAGCTATCACTTTGGGAGTCTTTTAAAAAATTTTTACTAAGTTTTTAATTTCAATTCCAGTATAATTAACATACAGTGTTATATTAGTTTCAAGTGTACAATAAAGTGATTCAGCAATACTATACACTACTCAGTGCTCATCATTAAGTGTACTCTTAATCCCCATCACCTATTTCACTCATCCCCCCCCCCCACCTCCTTTCTGGTAACTGTCAGATTGTTCTCTGTAGCTAAGAGTCTTTTTCTTGGCTTGCTTCTCTCTCCCTCTCTCTCTTTCTTTGTTTTGTTTTTTTTAAATTCCACATGTGAGTGAAATCGTATGGTGTTCATCTTTCTCTGACTGACCAGTTTCCGCTTAGCATTATACTCTCTGGCTCCATCCATGTTGTTGAAGGTGGCAAGATTTCATTCTTTTCGTGGCTGAATAATGTTCCCTCATATATATACCACCTCTTCTTCTTTTTTTTCCATTTTATTTTATTTTATTTCTTTTTAGTGTTCCAAAATTCATTATTTATGCACCACACTATACCACCTCTTTTATGGATTGTTAGGCTGCTTCCAGAACTTGGCTATAATAAATAATGCTGCAATAAACATAGGGGTACGTATAGCCTTTCAAATTAGTGTTTTTGTATTTTGGGGGTAAATATGCAGGATTGGGATTACTGGATGGTAGGTTTGTTGTATTTTTAATTTTTTAAGGAAACTCCATATTATTTTCCACAGTGGCTGCACCAGTTTGCATTCCTACCAGCAGTGCATGAGGGTTCCTTTTTCTCCACATTCTAAGCAACACTTGTTATTTCTTGTGTTTTTGATTTTAGCCAAGAATACCTTTTACACTTACACTACCAGTTCCAAGTAGCCAATCCTTCACTATTTTATTAAGTCTCTCATTTCTATCTAAAAAACAAAATCTCTGAGATAGTTTGTAATATTCGGATGTATAAAAATGGATGATCAAACTTTAAAAAAGCAGATCTAAACCAATTGGGTGAACATAAATAGTGATCCTTGACATTCAAATCACAGCAATTAATATTATATTTATTGTGAGGCTTTTGAGAAGCCAAGACAAAATGGTAAGTACACCAGAGTACATAGTTCTCATTTTTAAATAACAGAAGGACACACATTTGACAGAATTTCTTTTCCTGTTCCTGAAATCTAGAAGCAATTAACATAGTGAACAGTGTCTGACTATAGTTTATGGAAGATAGAGAAACATTATTTAACTACAGATTTCCTGTATCAATCCTAGAAAAACACCACAGACATAATATTTAATTGTAACTCAATGAAGACATTACCATATGGCGTAATGATCATATTAAACAATAACCATTTTTTGAGCTTTTGTATTTACCCAGTACTTCATGTAGGGTATCTCGCTGAGTCCTCAAAATGGCCTTGCAAAGAAGGTTTTAGCAAATGCATTTTACAGACAAGGAAACTGAGGCTCAAAGACATTAGCTATCAGGCCCAAGGTCCAATCAATGAGGTGGCACAGTATGGATTGTCACTTGTTCTAATGACAGCACTCTTTCCACCATAGTCTGGAAATCCAGCATGCCACACGAATAGAGTTTTAAAGAACCTAAAGCAGTGGTTTTTAACTGAGGATGATTTGGCAATATATGGAGACCTTTTGGGTTATAATTTCTGGGAGAAGCACTACTAGCATCTAATGAATAGAGGCCGGGGATGCTGCTGTACATTCTACAATGGGCAGGATGGTCTCTGACAACAACAAATTATGCAGCCCAAAATGTCAATAGTGCCAAGGTTGAGAAGCCTTGGTCTAAGGGATGGCAAATTGCATTGTTCTCATATTCCTCTTCAACATATGTCTCAAGCCTATTTTGGCAACTGCTGAAATGCACTCAATTCAGGGTTGATGTCTCTGGCTTAGAGCAACAATTTTGTGTTGTAGATTGAAGAAATTTTCATGTGCTCCAGGTACCAGAAATGCAGGTCAAAAAATTAATTTTGTTTTCAAAGTATACAAACCAGGTAGGTCATTTCCTTTATTCTGAAAATCAGGAGTCCATGTGGGAAGGACCAAATACTATTTTTTCTAAAAGACAGACTTTGAATCTGTTCAAGCTCTGGCATTAGTATTTACAGGACACCACCACATCTGTGCTGTAAAGCTAGAAATGGCTACACACTCTAAAGCTTGCATTTCCAATTGGTCTTCTTGACCATAAAAGAATTTTAAGATGATTGGTTTTTTAATAGAACTACATGCTGGTGGGTCCACAGAGCTGAGGAGCTGCATGACATAATTTGGAGGAGCTGAGTGAGTTGGCTTATTGAACGATTTTAGTTTTAATACAGGTGATGCTCAGTGATCCTTTCTGAAAATAATTAGCAAACAGGTCAATGCTTTACTCGCTCCTGCTCTTCATTTTCTTATAATTATGGCTTCCCAGTTAGTGCCCTTTTGATCCTTTCTTTTTCATATTCAGAGCAGCAAGAATTCTACATCTAGGTTGGTCATATGTTAAAAATCTGCAGTGATTCTTATTGACCAATGTGGTGAGTGACAGTGTTTCTACTGTGTCCATGGCATAGCTCTTCATCATGTGTACTGAATGTTCTTACCGAGGCCTCAAAGAGCCAGGCCTGTGGATGTACAAGGTTGAGCACATCAAACAAGTTTGCACTATTCTCTCCACAGGCTCCCTTTTCACAGGTATAGTAGGTCCGTTGGGACTTGTCCTAATACACAAGCATGACTCTCCGTTGTTGAGACAACACATTTTCTTGAGTCTGTCTTTGCTGCTTCCTCACTGATTGGGGAACAGGTTCATCATTCACTAGGTATTTCAGATTCATAATTTATGGATTATGTTGCACATCTGTGGATTCTGTCAGGACATAGAAAGTATTAGAAATAGCAGGTGGGGCCTCTATGGATGTACCTTAGGTATTATCCTCTATTTTTTTTTCAAGGTTCTTGGATTGTATGTTTAGGGCATTGTATGGTGGATTGATTTAATAAATACAAAAAAAAATTGGCCCATAAACTCCTCAGCTGCAAGTTTTCATATTCTTAGCATAACCGCACCCACAGTTTTATTAGAACTCACTCTCTGGTTCTCACTTTTGTCTTACTGTGCATGCATTGAGGCTTCTCTTCTCAGTTCCTTCCTCTCCCTGTTTTCTTTGAAACTGTCTCTCTGACTTTCTCAGTTAAAACTGATCTGAGTTCTCTGATCCCGATAATCCTTTCTATTTTAATTGCATTACCTCAGTTTCTGCCACTTCAATTGCTGGGGATTAGTAGACATCTTTGGAAAAGCAGTATACATAGTGGTTAAGGGTCCAGGCTCTGGAGCCAGACTGCTTGGGTTTGGTCTTATATCTGTTGCATTTTTATCAGCTGTATGACCTTGGGTGAGTTACATAACTTCTGTGTGCTTCTGTTTTTCTCATCTGTAAATGGGAATATTTGTGGTACCTTTCTCTTACATAGTTGTGGTGATTAAAAAAAGTTAATTCATGTCAAGCACTTAGAATAGTGCCTTATGTATAGTAATTGCTCAGTAAACATTATCTATTATTTTACTTTAATTATATAAGAAGAGGGAAAACCTTATGAAATGGTGATATTATTTGCAGGTTGTTGTTTCAGATTTTACCTTCTTCCACCGTGCCTGTAGTAATGTTGAAGATAATGGAATGAAAGTATTAGCTACATCAACATCCAATAGTGGGAACCTCTCTGCAGCATTAAGTTCCATTATCTTTATTTTTTTTAGATTTATTTACTTATTTACTTACTTGAGAGAGAGGCAGAAGGATAAGGAGCGAGAGAATCCCAAGCAAATTCCCTACTGAGCACGGAGCCTGATGTGATGCGGGGCTCGATTTCACAACCCGTAAGATCATGACCTGAGCCGAAATCACAAGTTGGACAGTCAATCAACTGAACCACCCAGATGTCCCAAGTTCCATTATCTCTAAACAGAAATTCCTCTTCTTTCTACTCTTTTGGGCAATCTAGTCACTGTTGACCTCACCAGAGAGCTGACATCATCCTGGCTCTGAAAGATTTTAAAAATTAGATGATCACAGTTGTTAATTCTCATTCTTTCTTCAACCCAGCAGCTCTACCTTCAAGGACTTAGAGGGCAACAGCCTGAAGGATAGTGGTCATGAAGAGAGCGACCAGACTGACAGTGAGCATGATGTCCAGCGGAGCCTGTATTGTGATACTGCTGTCAACGATGTGCTGAACACCAGCGTGACCTCCATGGGATCTCAGATGCCTGACCATGGTAAGAGCTGGTTGGATGTAAGTCACAGCCATAGATCACAGAGAACCCAGAATGTTTGTAGGTACACTATACTACTTTACTGTAATGAGTGTGTGGTCAAGGCGTGCACTGTGCTCATGCTGAAGAGCATCTAGAGTTGTGAGATGTCCTGACACCAGACCAGATTCTTCTTTATCCTCCCTAGTGGATCTAGCCTAGTGGATCCCCTAGGTTTGTATAATGTTCAGGCATTTTAAAAGCTGACTACATGTACATATTGCATACATTCTCTCCAATAATAACTGCACTGAGCACATAGAAAATGAACAGATGCCTTCTCACCAGGAGTAAATGCCTCTTTCTGCTTTAGTACATGAAATTTAACTGATCAGTCGAGTTGCACAGAACATAGCACTAATGAGACCAAAGGGGTGGGTTTTATTTCCGTATTAAACTAGTTAACTTTACTCAGAGAGAGACTCTGTTCTCTGACCACAGATTGTATGCCCTTTACTGAAGAGAGAAAGTACCAAACTTCCAATTTTGTCTGTGGGGCTGCTATGCCAAATCCCTCTAGCCTCCATACACATGCCTGCCATTGATCATAGGAGAGACCGGTGTAAGAAAACATGGCTGACTCCAAGCAACATTCTGGGCATATGAAAAACACCTCAAAACAAAGCTCAGGACTGGCTTTCTCATATATGAAGACGAGTCTGTTTTTGTGAATACAGCCACACATGCTTTAGCAAGAGGAGCTATTTAAAACCATGCTGGGCATAAACCAGGGTATGAAAACATTAGCAGAGTTCTGCTAAGGCAGAGTGTTCAGATGGACTTGGGCACAAATGTCATTTTCAATGTTTTATTGATGCAAACATGCTGGGAAAACAGCCTGTCTTTTTCAATTAAGAACTATGAATTCAGCTTGGTGTTTAGGCTCAGTGAAGCTTCAGAATGCGTGGCTATGTCTTGAGAGAAGCTAGATGCAAGCTCAGCTGGAAGCCCCACTGCTAAAAGACTTAAAGAGGAGAAAACAAAATACGGTGATTATGTGCTGGTCTTCAGCTGTTTCATTTCACTGTAAACATCATTAAATGCTTTTGTTTTGGTCTTATAAATGAATCCAAAGGGGGAAAAATTGCACAATTCAAAAAAGGAAATGTTTTTCATGGAAAAAAAGTTTGTCGTTGTAGATTCTGTTAAATGGCCCCACATCCATCCCCTCCCCAGAGGGCTCAAGTGTCAAAGTCTATAATATATAGAGGTCATTACTAATTGTGCATTGCTTTCTTCCCTAACTGGCAAGTGGTGACATCCATGGAGATAATATACTTTCTGGGCAACCTTACTAAGACTAAAGATGAGAAAACTGGACATTTATATAACTGAAACAGAGACTGTTTAATTCTCAGAGGATTAGTAGTGGGTCACAGGGTATAGACCGGTATGTATCACTTACTAGCCTTGTATCCCAAAAAAGTGCTTTTTCATTTATATCAGAAAGGGTTTTAATTAGATGTTTTTTAAAATGAAGTGAATCCGGGAAAGGAAATGGTCATAATTGATTCTCACTTTATGCCTGGCTAGAATAGCTCTGTTTTAATTTTTGTCGCATTTTTCTAGAAAACAGTATCAGTGGACTATGCTTAATTTTTCTGAGGGAGTGTTTCTTACAAATGGGATGTGTTGTGTGTGTGTGTGTATATATATATATATATATATATATACACACATATATATACATACACATATATACATATATCATGTAGATTGTATAATAATGAGAGTTTTCTAAAGCAAACATGTGGCATTATTCCAAGACTCTCCTACATAGAAGGTGATGATTAAACACATGCATGTACACACAGACACTTTTTGCTGTTCCATTTTGGCAACACTTTCATATTTTTTTCTCAGTATTCAGTTTTCACATATATATCTTAATTTTTTTTCCATCATTCCAGCAGTGGCTAAATCTTAAGCCAACCCTTGAGTTTGCTTTCTTTCACTTTCGTTTGGCTGAGTCATTAACCTTTGGGTACAGACGGAATTCAAGTTGTGCTTACATCTCAGGCTCTACCTTATGAGTTCCCAGTAACTTATGAGGTTTCGGTAATAGTATTTAACTGTTATATCTCAAATAAGCTCTAGGCTGGGCATGTAAATTGTGTCACCTCAGTTATTGCTACCTCAAACAACAGCAACAATTTCAATAATTAACATTTTATAGCATTTTACTATCTCAAACTAGGATTTACATAGTACTTCTCATTTTATCCTGAGGCAGAGTAGTTGAAAGACAATCACTGAGCCAATTAACCACATAGACCTGATCTCGTAACCATTCTAACAAGAATAGTTCTAGGTATATTAATTCCAGGGCAATATGGTACTGTTTCTTCTGGGGACTACCAATTTGGAAAGGTCACGAGGGAAAATGGAATCTTCTCTGGACTCAGACCTGCACTGAAAGTCTCAAAGATTCTTTGAGGGGGAGAAACATAGTCCCTGGCGTCTTTGGTTCATTGATGCTGTGATGGGCATCTCAAACCCAAGTGCCCTTGTTTTGGCTTACCTTGGATTTCATGTCTGTAGATTTCTGTGTTTTCTAACTTGGATATTAGCACAGCATTTTTCTTTGCATGTATAGAGACCCATGATTGATAAGGAATATTAGGATTTTCAAAATAGAGATAATTTGATGCATCTGTTAATTTTTTCTTTGAGCAGGAATGGGTTGTTCAGTGAGCTATTACTGTGTTGCCAGCATTGAGGAAAAGGTATAAATTATATTTGCTCCCCACTTTCCCAGACACCTGGGTCCTGTGCTTCTAAACACTGCCGAAGTTTCTTTGGGTTTTGTTCTCCTAACTGCTACAGCAGAAGAATGCTTAGTGTGAATGTTAAAGGTACTTCATGACTTTCAGAGTAAAGTCCCAAATCCCTTAATTTTCAGCAGCCCATCTTTGAGAACAGTCCTCTAGGGATGGAACCTAGAATCAGGTATATACCACCAAAGAAGAACAATGTCTGGAAGGCTTTTGCACCCAAAGGGCAAAGCCAGGGGTTTAGCCCCTTGTGTCTGGATTGTGTTTTGACTGCCCCAACCTAACAGTAATGAGCTGGGTTAGGGTGGAGGTAAGAAGGAACGACAGGAATCTGCTTTCCAGATTATTATCAATCCTAGTATCACTCAACTTGCCTAAGTCTAGGTCACTTGGTTAATGAACTGGTTGAGCTGAATTTCCTTGTTGCCAGGTGATTGAATTACACATTCATTTATCATTTGAGTGCCCTTGAATTAATATGTCTCAGCTTGTCCCCAGTAATTCAGCTCTTATTGTCATGGCTTCCCAGAAAAGAAGGTGATGGAGAATTCTTTATCCTGCACTTTCTATTTACATATAGCACTTTTTTGGAATGTTATCTCTCTGTAGCTCTCAGAGTGCCTTGAGAGCAAGGAAGTGTTGTCATTCAGCATATTTTACTGCCTGATTTGTTCTTGAGGTGATTTGGTGCTGAGCTTAAATCCTTTAACCAATGCCTTTTCTTCCCGAATTTGCCTTATTTGGTAAAATTACCAACTTCTGGCAAGGCCAAGAATTTTGCCTTATGCGACTGCAGCAGACAGTCTCCAAGAAGAGTAACTGACCATTAGAGAGGTAGAGGTGCCAGAGATTCACGGTTTTTTTTTTGCATAGTTAGGGGTATCACTGGGTTTGAATCTCTTCCTCTCAGTTATTTCTGGGTTGAGTAGTGCTGGGGTTAATAGCTTCCTTCTCTTCCATGCTTCTTTGCATGACCATTTGTCATGACTTGGATATACCATTATGTTTACTTAAATATGTAGTCCTTTTGGGAATCATGTCCTAGAACTATACATTCTAGTCCCAAGCTCAACTAATTTGTTTCAAATCATACTCATTGTCTCTTACTTTATGATTTTAATTATTGATTATAAATTCATCAACTGAAAAGATGACTCTAGTTGCACTAATGTGGATCTAGTTTGGAGTTCACGACAACACTGACTTGGTTTGCCTCCCATGCTAATTGATACCACATGGAAACAACATACAGAAATTCAAAATAACAGCTATTTGCTTTTGTATACAAATACATCCAAACACGATGTAATGATTGCTTTATTTCTGGAAATACAAATCCTTTTGGATTTTATTAAACTTGTTTATTTGGTAGTTTATGACCTGAATATCATTTAACACGTTTGTTGTGTAAAACATGGATCGAAAGAACTTGATCTGTGCCTAATACAACTGCTATTACAAATTAACCATGAAAATATTCTGTAGGTTTCATACTATGCATATTCTGGTTTCAATCACAGGTATATTAAGATATTTACACTTCCAAAAGTATATCAGCAATGTGTAATTTTATTTCCTCTAGACTTTTAATGAAATTATGATTTAGTGACTGAACATCCTTTGCTTATCCTCTTACCTATCCCCCTGACTCACCTCTCATCTCACTAAATTTCCAAACACTCATTTCAATTATTCTCTTGGCAAAACAGGGTGTTCTCAATGGAGAATATTTTGTGACATTGCAAAGCAGTGTGCTGCTGGTCTCCAGAAATGGTAGCATGGACCAGATGTTCATAGAGTAATCGAAAATTCCATTTTATCAGAATAGCATTTGCTGTCAAAAACTTTTATCTTTACTTCAACAAAGAGGTTGATTAGATCCCCTTGGACCTGAAGTAGCATCTTTGAAGCTAGATATACTGTTTTGCAATTCATGTGGTTTGTTATCCCCTGGTTGCTCACATAGAATCTTTTAAAAATGTCTTCAGCCTCATGCATATATATACACGGTGAAATGTTTAATTACTTGAACAATGGAATGTATATGCATATAGCAAATCTATGTATGTGATGTTCAGCTGTTTTCATCTATCTCAGGTATACAGTATTCTAATGCCAGGTAGGAACAATCCATGAGTAGATATGTATCTTTCACCTGTTCATTCAAACAATAATTTTGAGTGCTCACTGTGTGCCTGTCTCTGGGAATTGAATGTGTCAGTTACTGTTATTATTGACTGTGAAAGTTCTCATCTCTTTAGCTTTGCTTATCATCTGGGGTTTACTGAATTGACCAAGGTCAGCTCAATGATGAAATGAATAACTCTTTATGATTTTAGAAATCATTATAAGAATAGAGCCTGGTACTATTAAAAACCTTATTAACGTTGTGTCAACAAGGTGAAAGAAACAATAAAAGACTTATAATCAAGATCTTATTTTAAATAAGAATATCATGAAAGACTCTTCCATGATGCCCTAATTTGAACAATGTCACAGAAGTAATCATTTTGTTTTTAAACCTATCAGCTCTGAGGCCGAACTTCTTGCTTACTTTTAGTTAATTTCATTATAATACAATAGGTTTAATCTCTGACATGTCCAGTTACCTTGTTGGTTTAGAGGCACTCAGTGGTACTCAATGCTCCGTCTTCCTTTTCCTCTGATGTCCAGGAACTTTTATCCAGTCTCAGTCTCAGCAGTGGCTGGGCATGTGGGAATACAGGGACAGGTGGGTGATTTGTTTATTTCAACTACATTGCTGCACCAGATAATTGGACTCCTTTCAAAGCGTTATTTACATTTTACTGGCAAGACAGTTGCTGGAATAAAAAGTTGTCCTTAACTAATGGAAACATCCATGCTGTTAGCAGTTGTTTGCTACCATTATTTTGGCATGGGCCTTTTGGTCAGAGAATTCTTTTAGGACAGTTGTCTTCATCTGCTTTGAAATAGAAACACCGTGCCCCCCACTTTTAAAAGAAAAATAAGATGTTTTCCTGATCCACTTGGAGCTTTTAGTTGTCTCATATTCAATGTCTATTTTAAAAATTGATTTTAATTACCTGTGGAAACAGACTCATTATTCATCAAGAAAATAGATGTCAGGGGCTTTCTTGACTAGTTGACACTAAGAATTTCTATATTTTTAAGCACTTAGAAAGCACTGGAGGATGGAAATTATATAAAGGGAGCACACTGGATAATTAAGAATTTTATTCTCTAGGAGTTTATGAACCAGTAGCACAAATAGTCTGGTATGGAATAGACCGCATAGGATCAGTGAAGAAATTAATCAAGATTATTTGAACTGGAAAGCAAAATACATTTCAAAGGACACTGATGTAATGGAATCCCTTTGGTGGAATAGTGGAAGGCAGGCCCTGATATAGTAAGCTAAATAAAATTAGACTGTATTTGGGTGATTTGCTAGGTGAAGGTTTGCCAATTGCTTTATGATAAAGCAAGCTCCATAGGCCATGATAAGTAGGGACACTGTCAATAGGATAACAAATGAGAAGCAAATCAAGTTGTTTTATAGGGCTAGATCATATGGGTTGCTTTTCATACTCAAAAAAGTCCATTGAAATGTCAAGATCCTCATCTTTTTTGGGTCTTTCTATTTAATGACATTTGTGTCCTATTATAAGGTGGTTAAGAACCAAAAACTCCATCAGGATGGGAAAACATAAATCTAAATTTGTCATTTACATATTTATGAAGTTGTTTTTCTGTTTGTTTTCCCTGAACCCCTTTATTATAAAATAAATATAGGGAATTGAGTCTAGTCATAATTTAAAAAGCAATTTCAAGAATACCAAAATCATTTGTCATTCCTTTACTGTATGGGCAAAATACTCGTGAGATGGTTTTCCTCTTTTATGGATACTTTTTGTCATCCAGAGTCATGTCTTAGCCTCGGGTATTTTTGGTCTCTGTCTTTACCAGATGGGTGATTGCCTGTTTACTTTGGGCCAAGGAAAGGCAATTTCACACATCTACTTTAGAATTGTGGCTTTCTGACAAGCAAGTCTTTTCAATTTCTTTTCCTCCATGGCTTATCCCCAGCAAATCCCCAAACGTGGAAAAATCAATGAGATCCAGACTGGAAAATGTTTGAGCTGGCCCTTAGAGCCATCATTAAAGTTGTTTTTTTAGAGACTTACACACAGCTCAAGGTGGGCAGACAAAGTCGATTCTTTTGCAACTGGGCAGAATGCAGTCCCATGAACCAGTTATTCTGCCATGCAGGGAGAATACAAACCAGTTATCTATCGTTGGGCCAAAGAGATGATCAGTGAGATAAGAGTCTCTAGAATTGTTTTGGAGCAAACCCTTTGGGGTTGAACATTTGTGTGCAAGTGACAAAGCCAGGAGGGTGTTGTGGGATTTTAGGTTTTGTGGTGAACCTTGAACTTTTTCACTCAAAAAAATGCAGGTCTAAGAATTGTCATTGGAGGAATTTGTGAGATGGTGTGTCACAGAAATAATTTGAAAGGCACGGACTCCAGAAGTGGCGAAAGGAGTTTATCAGAAAACAAGCTCTTTGTGGCTGCATTTATTAAAAGTTTTGTCTCATCGAGGTAGCCTCATGAGAGACATTTGTCTTGTGAGGAATCCTGGTAATCAGAAATAATAGTTCTACTTCATTATTCTTTGCAATAGTATAGACAACAAACTTGCAAGCTGTTAAATCTGAGATAATAGATACCATTTTATCATGTTATTTCTTTTATTTATTTATTTATTTATTTATTTATTTTTTTTTTTAAAAATTTTTTATTTTTTATAAACATATATTTTTATCCCCAGGGGTACAGGTCTGTGAATCACCAGGTTTACACACTTCACAGCACTCACCAAATCACATACCCTCCCCAATGTCCATAATCCCACCCCCTTCTCCCAAACCCCCTCCCCCCAGCAACCCTCAGTTTGTTTTGTGAGATTAAGAGTCACTTATGGTTTGTCTCCCTCCCAATCCCATCTTGTTTCATTTATTCTTCTCCTACCCACTTAAGCCCCCATGTTGCATCACCACTTCCTCATATCAGGGAGATCATATGATAGTTGTCTTTCTCTGCTTGACTTATTTCGCTAAGCATGATACGCTCTAGTTCCATCCATGTTGTCACAAATGGCAAGATTTCATTTCTTTTGATGGCTGCATATATTCCATTGTGTATATATACCACATCTTCTTGATCCATTCATCTGTTGTTGGACATCTAGGTTCTTTCCATAGTTTGGCTATTGTGGACATTGCTGCTATAAACATTCGGGTGCATGTGTCCCTTTGGATCACTACATTTGTATCTTTAGGGTAAATACCCAATAGTGCAATTGCTGGGTCATAGGGCAGTTCTATTTTCAACATTTTGAGGAACCTCCATGCTGTTTTCCAGAGTGGCTGCACCAGCTTGCATTCCCACCAACAGTGTAGGAGGGTTCCCCTTTCTCCGCATCCTCGCCAGCATCTGTCATTTCCTGACTTGTTGATTTTAGCCATTCTGACTGGTGTGAGGTGATATCTCATTGTGGTTTTGATTTGTATTTCCCTGATGCCGAGTGATATGGAGCACTTTTTCATGTGTCTGTTCGCCATCTGGATGTCTTCTTTGCAGAAATGTCTGTTCATGTCCTCTGCCCATTTCTTGATTGGATTATTTGTTCTTTGGGTGTTGAGTTTGCTAAGTTCTTTATAGATTCTGGACACTAGTCCTTTATCTGATATGTCGTTTGCAAATATCTTCTCCCATTCTGTCAGTTGTCTTTTGATTTTGTTAACTGTTTCCTTTGCTGTGCAAAAGCTTTTGATCTTGATGAAATCCCAATAGTTCATTTTTGCCCTTGCTTCCCTTGCCTTTTGCGTTGTTCCTAGGAAGATGTTGCTGCGGCAGAGGTCGAAGAGGTTGCTGCCCGTGTTCTCCTCAAGGATTTTGATGGATTCCTTTCGTACATTGAGGTCCTTCATCCATTTTGAGTCTATTTTTGTGTGTGGTGTAAGGAAATGGTCCAATTTCATTTGTCTGCATGTGGCTGTCCAATTTTCCCAGCACCATTTATTGAAAAGGCTGTCTTTTTTCCATTGGACATTCTTTCCTGCTTTGTCGAAGATTAGTTGACCATAGATTTGAGGGTCTATTTCTGGGCTCTCTATTCTGTTCCATTGATCTATGTGTCTGTTTTTGTGCCAGTACCATGCTGTCTTGATGATGACAGCTTTGTAATAGAGCTTGAAGTCCGGAATTGTGATGCCACCAACGTTGGCTTTCTTTTTCAATATCCCTTTGGCTATTCGAGGTCTTTTCTGGTTCCATATAAATTTTAGAATTATTTGTTCCATTTCTTTGAAAAAGATGGATGGTACTTTGATAGGATATTTATTTTTATTTATTTGAGAGAGAGTGTGTGCATGTGTGTGGAGGGAGGGGCAGAGGAAAAGAGCAGAGAGAATTTCAAGCAGGCTTCCCACTGACCAGATAGCCAGATGCTGGCTTGATGCAGGACTCCATGCAAGGCTAGATCTCACAACCCTGAGATCATAACCAGAACCAAAATCAAGAGTCAGTTGCTTAACCTACTAAGTAGGCTCAGGTGCCCCCTAAGTTAGTTCTTTTAAACCGTAGTAATAGCCACTTTAATGGCAAATGAGGCACTTCAGATTCCTGTTTTAGTTTAGCAAAAAGATTTTCAGTTTGGTGTAAGTTAGAACCTTAAACATACATTCATTCATCTTCTCCTATCCCAGTTAGCTAAGGCTTAGGTTCTTTCTAATTCATGGTCTAGTGCCTAGTGATGCAGGAGTGCCACTGTAACCTGCTTTAAATAAAAGCATAACTTGTTACCTTGCCCTTTTAAATAGATATCTGTAAACAAACACTGCTGTAATCACCTGGAGAAATTTGGTAGCCTTAGTTGATTCCAGCAAGGCAGCTTTCCATCCATGAGTTTTCAAATTTAAAGCCAGTGCCAGAGATGTTTTCCAATTTGTATGAGGCAGCTTTCTTCACTTCTAAGTTCATATAGACTCTCCTTTCTATCCTTAGCTTGGAGAATAATAGATTTTTGACTACTTGCTTTCTTTCCTCCTCTTGGAGTTTCCAACCTGCGTGAACAATAGGATATTCCCCCTTTTAATACATGGATAAGTGGGAAAAGAGGAATAGTATAGGTTCCAAGATATTTAGACTGGTCACACTGTTCCAAGGCATCAACATGTGCTGTTTTTAATCATTAAAGAGGCTTTCAGTTGTTCTGAGCATCCAAAAGAACGGTTTTGATTTTAATTTAATTTAAAAATCAGCTTATTGAAGAAGAAATGCCTTCAGAACGTAAGAGTCAGCTTGCCCACTGTTGATAAACCACAGCAAGTCAGATGCAGAAGTTGACCCACTATTCATATGCAAATATATACGATTTTAAACTTGGGGAACTATTATTTTTATCACTAACTAGAAAATCTAGTCCTTTTATTATTTTTTTAGTTTTTAATTCCAGTTAGTTAACATATGGTACTATGCTAAGTTTCAGGTTCAGCAGTTCCATACATGACCCTGTACTCATCAGGATGGACCACTCCTTAATTCCTATCTCCTATTTAACCCATTCCCCCACCCACCTCCCCTCTCCTAATGATTAGATTGTTCTCTGTAATTATAATTCTGGCTCTTTCTTTGACTCTCCCTCTCCCATTATTTTCCTTTGTTTATTTCTTCAATTCCACATATGAGTGAAATCATACAGTATTTGTCTTTCTCTGTCAGACTTACTTCGCCTAGCCGAATACTCTCCTGATCCATCCATATGGCAAGATTTCATTCTTTTTTATGGCTGAATAATAATCCCATGTGTGTGTATACTACCTCTTCTTTATATATTCACCAATCAGCGGACACTTGGGCTGCTTCTGTATCTTAGCTAATGCTACTATAAACATAGGGGTGCAGGTATCCCATTGAATTAGAATTTTTGTATTCTTTGGGTAAATAACCAATAGTGCAATTGCTGGAACATCAGGTGGTTTTGTTTTTGACTTTTTGAGGAACCTCAGTACTGTTTTCCAGAGTGGCTGCACCAGTTTGCATTCCTACCAATAGTAGTGCAAGAGGGTCCCATTCTCTCCACCCTTGCCAACACTTGTTGTTTCTTGTGTTTTTTATTTGAGTCATTCTGACATGTGTGATGTGATATTGCATTTAGTTTTGATTTGCATTTCCCTGATGATAAGTGATGCTGAGCATCTTTTCATGTGTCTCTTGGCAATCTGGATGTCTTCTTTGGAGAACTGTCTGTTCATATCTTCTGCCATTTTTAATTGGGTTGTTTTTGGGCTGTTGAGATTTTGTAAGTTTGAGAGACTGAGAGAGAGAGAGAGAGAGAGAGCAAGCACATGGGCAGGGGCAGAGGAAGAGGGAGAGAGAATCTTAAGCAGACTTTGGCTGAACATGGAACCCAACATGGGGCTTGATCTCACCTTGAGACCTGAGCAGAAACCAAGAGTCTGATGCAGAACAAACTGCACCACCCAGGTGCCCCTCATATTTAGGTCTTTAATCCATTTTGAATTTATTTCTGTGTATTGTATAAGACAATGGTCCAGTTTTCCTAACACCATTTGTTGAGGAGGCTGTCATTTTCCCACTGGATATTCTTTCCTTCCTTTTTGAAGATCAATTGACCATATAATTGTGGCGTTATTTCTGGATTTTTTATTTTTTTAATTTAAATTCAATTAACCAACATATAGTATGTCCTTAGTTTCAGATGTAGAGTTCAGTAAATCATCATTTGCATATAATACCCAGTGCTTATCACATCATGTGTCCTCCTTAATGCCCATCACTCAGTTATCCCATCCCTTCACCTACCTCCCCTCCAGCACCCCTCAGTTTGTTTCCTATAGTTAAGACTCTTCTAGATTTTCTGTTCTCTTCTATTGATCTATGTGTCTGTTTTGTGCCAATACCATACTGTTTTGATTACTGCGGCTTAGTAATAAAACTTATGGTCTGAAATTATGATGTCTCCAGCCTTGTTCTTCATTTTGAAGATTGCTTTTACTATGCAGGGTCTTTTGTAGTTCCACACAAATTTTGGGATTGTTTGTTCCAGTTTTGTGAAAAATGCTCTTGGTGTTTTTGGCAGGGATTACAGTAACCATGTAGATTGCTTTGGGCAGTATAGACATTTCAACAATATTTATTCTTCCAGTCCATGAGCATGGAATGTCTTTCCATATCTTTGTGTCTCCTTCAGTTTCTTTCATTAGTGTCTAATTTTCAGAGTATAGGTCTTTCATCTCTTTGGTTAGGTTTATTCCTTAGGTGTCTTATTATTTTGGTGCAATTGTAAATGGGATTGTTTTAAAATCTCTTTCTACTGCTTCATTATTGGTATATAGAAATGCTATAGATTTCTGTACATTGATTTTGTATCCTGTGACTTTGCTGAATTTGTTTATCAGTTCTAGCAGTTTTTGGTGGTCATTGGGTTTTCTATATATAATAGCATGTCCTCTGAAAATAGTGAAAATTTTACTTCTTCATTGCTGATTTAGGTGCCTTTTATTATTATTATTATTATTAGTTGTTGTTGTTGTTGTTGTCTGAGTGCTGTGGCATAGGACTTCCAGTACTTTGTTGAATAAAAGTAGTGAGAGTGGATACTTGTTGTTCTTATTCCTAGGAGAAAAACTCTTGTTTTTTCCCCATTAAGGATGATGTTAGCTGTGAGTTTTTAAGATAAGGCCTTTAATATGTTATGGTGTGTTCCTTCTAAACCTCTTTTGTTGAGGGTTTTTATCATGAATGGATGTTTTACTTTGTCAAATGCTTTTTCTGCATATATTGAAATGATCATATGGTTCTTATTCTTCCTCTTATTTATGTGATGTATGACTTTGATTTGTGAATATTGAACCACCCTTGCATCCCAGGAATAAATCCCATTTGATCATGGTGTATGATTTTTTTAATGTATTGTTGAATTCAGTTTGCTCATATTTTGTTGAGGATTTTTGCATCTATGTTCATCAGTGATATTGACCTGTATTTCTCCTTTTTCAGTGGTATCTTAATCTGGTTTTGGTATCAGAGTAATGCTGGCTTCCTAGAATGAATTTGGAAGTTTTCCTTCCTTTTCTATTTTTTCAAATTTGGTTGAGAAGAATAGGTATTTACTCTTCTTTAAATGTTTGGTAGAATTCACCTGTGAAGCCATCTGGTCCTGGACTTTTGTTTGTTGGGAGATTTTTGATTACTGACTCAGTATCTTTGCTGGTTATCTGTCTTTTCAATTTTTAAAATTTCCCTCTGTTTCAGTTTTGGTAGTTTATATCTTTCTAGGAATTTGTCCATTTCTTCTTGTTTTCCAATCTGCTGACATATTGTTTATCATAATATTCTCTTATGATTGTATTTCTGTGGTGTTGGTTGTTAGTTCTCTCTTACTTGTGATTTTGTTTGGGTCCTTTTGCTTTTTTTCTGGATATAGGTTTATCAATTTTATTTATGTTTTATTTATGTTTTCAAAGATCCATCTCCTGGTTTCATTGATCCATTCTATTGTTTGTTTAGATTCTTTTTAAAATATTTATTTATTTATTTTTGAGAGAGAGAGAGAGAGTGTGTGTGGATGGAGGAGCAGAGGGAAAGGGAGAGGGGAGAGAATCTCAAGCAGACTTCCTGTTGACCACAGAGCCCAATGCTGGGCTCGAGCTTATGACCCTGAGATCATGACCTTAGCTGAAATCAAGAGTTGGATGCTTAACCAACTGAGCCATACAGGCATCCCATGTTTTTATTTTTGTTTTGTTTTTTAGATTCTATATCATCTATTTCTGCTCTAATCTTTATTATTTCTTTCCTTCTGCTTGTTTAAGGTTTTATTTGTTCTTCTTTTCCTAGATACTTTAAGTGCAAGGTTAGGGTGTTTATTTGAAATTTTTCTTGAGTTAGGCCTGTATTGCTATAAACTTCCCCCTTAGAACTGTTTTTCTTAGAACTGCATCCCAGAGGTTTTGGACTATTGTGTTTTCATTTTTGTTTCCATGAACTTTTTAATTTCTTCTTTGATTTCCTGTTTGACCCATTCATTTTTTAGTAGCATGTTGTTTGGTTAAACAAGCATGTATTTGTGGTCTTTACAGATTTTTTTTCTTGTGTTGACTTGTAGTTTCATAGCATCGTGGTCAGAAAATATGTACTATCATGATTTCAATTTTCTTGAATTTGTTGAGGTTTGTTTTGTGGGCTAATATGTAATCTTTTTTAAAGACTATTGCATATTCAGTGCACTTGAAAAGATTGTGTATTCTGCTGTTTTAAGATGCAGTGTTCTGAATATATAAGTTAAACGCATGTATTCCAGTGTGTCATTCAAAGCCATTGTTTCCTGTTGATATTCTGTTTAGATGATCTGTCCATTGATTTTGGTGGAGTGTTAAAGTCCCCTAGTATTATTGTGTTATTATCAGTTAGTTTTTTTTTTTATGTTTGTTATTAACTGTTTTATGTATTTAAATGCTCCTAAGTTGGGTGCATAAATATTTACAATTGTTATATCTCCCTGTTGGATTGTTCCCTTTGTTATTATGTTGTTTTCTTTGGCTCTTGTTACAGTCTTTGTTTAAAGTCTATTTTGTTAGTTAGAAGTTTTGCTACTCCAGCTTTCTTTTCACCTGCATTTGCATGTTAAATGTTTCTCTATCCCATTACTTTTAATCTGCAGATGTCTTTAGATGTAAAATAGATCTCTTTCAAAGCATGAGAGACTGTGGACTCTGAGAAACATACTGAGGGTTTTAGAAGGGAGAGGCATAGGGGGATGGGTGAGCCTGGTGGTAGGTATTATGGAGGGCACTTATTGCATGGATCAATGGGTGTGGTACATAAACAATGAATCTTGGAACACTGAAAAAAAATAAAGTAGTATTTAATGGAGTAATACTTGGGTATAAAAAAATAAAAAATAAAATGGGTCTCTTGTAGGCAGCATATAGAGTCTTTTTTTTAATCCATTCTGATATCCTGTGTCTTTTTTTCTTTCTCCAGATTTTTATTTAAATTTGGTTAACATAGAATGTAGTATTAGTTGCAGATGTAGAATTTAGTGATTCATTAGTTACATACAATACCCTATGTGCATCACAACAAGTGCCCTGCTTAATCGCCATCACCTATTTAACCCATCCCCATGCTCCCCTCCCCTCCAGTAACCCTCAGTTCATTCTCCATAGTTAAGAGTCTATTTCTTGGTTTGCCTCTCTCCCCTGCCCCACATGTTCATTTGTTTTGTTTCTTAATTTCACATATGAGTGAATTGATATGGTGCCTGTCTTTCTCTGACTGGCTTGTTTTGCTAGTGTAATACTTTCTAGCTCCTTTTATGTTGTTGCAAATGGCAAGATTTCATTCTTTTTTATGGGTAATAGTCCACTGTCTTCTGCATGGAGCATTTAGTCCATTTACATTCAAAGTAATCATTGATATGTATTTATTGCTATCTTATTATTTGTTTTGTCATTGTTTTTGAAGATTTTCTCTGATTCTTTCATGTTTTGCTGATTTTATTTAGTGATATATTTGGATGTTTATTACTGGTTTTGATATATGGCTACCATGAGGTATATAACCTCTTATATAGCAATCTTTATTAAGTTTATGGTCATTTAAGTTTGAACCCATTCTCTTCTCCCACATTTTCTCCCACATTTTAGGTGTATGTTATTATATTTTATAACCTTTGTTGTGAGTTCCTTGACAAGTTTTTTGCAGGATTATTCATTTTCACTATGTGTTGGTTACTTGTGTACTGTAACTTTTGGTCTCTTCTTTCCATTCAACATGGCCCTTTAAAAGGTTTCTTGCAGAGTTGGTTTAGTGGCCATGAACTCCTTTAGTTTTTGTGTCTGGGAAAGTGTTTAATTCTCCTTCTTTTCTGAATGATAGTCTTGTCAGATAGGATATTTTTGGCTGAAGATTTTTCCTATTCAGCTCTTTGAATAAATCATGACAGTCCCTTCTGGCTTATAAAATTTCTATTGAAAAATATCCTGCTAGTTTTATGGGTTATCCCTTTTAAGTTAGTGACTTTTTTTTGTCTTGCTGCTTTTAGGATTTTTTCTTTATCACTCTATTTTGGAAATTTAATTACATTATGTCCTTGTGTCACTCTTATTGACTTTGATGGTTGTCCTCTGTGTCTCTTGAATCAGGATATCTGTTTCCTTCCCCAGATTAGGAAAGTTTGGGTTATTTCTTCAAATAAATTTTCTGTCCCCCTTCCTCTCTCTTCTTCCTTTGGGACTTCTATAATATGAATGTTATTATATTTGATGGAGTCATAGATTTCTCTAAGTGTGTTCCTGTTTTGCATAATTCTTTTTCCTTTCTTTTGTTCAGCTTGATTACTTTCCATTACTCTGTCTTCTAGGTCACTAATTCATTCCTCTGCTTCTTCCATCCTGCTGGTCATTCCAAGTGTGTTTCTCCTTTCATTTATTATAGCCTTTATCTCTACTATGTTATTTGTTATCTCTGTGTTAAGTGCCTTAATCATGTCCTCCAGTCTTCTGAAGTCCAGTGAGTATCCTTATTGTCATTGATTTAAATTCTCTATCATAAATATTACTTATATCTGTTTCACATAGATCTCTGGCTGTGGCCTTGTCCTCTTCTTTCATTTGGGATAAATATCTCTGTCTCCTCATTTTCTCTGCCTCTCTCTATTTCTCTGTGTTAAGAAAGTCAGCTGGGTCTTCTCTTAAAAATAGTGATTTTATGAAGAAGAGGTCCTGGAATGCTTGCGGTGTGGTATCCGTTTTTCACCAGAACATGGTACTTCAGGAGAGTGTCTTATGTGTGTTGATTATGCCCTGCTGTTGTGTCTGAGTCACTTTTCATTTCTGTGCAGCTATCTGCACTGACTCTCTGTCTGCTGTGGTGTGGGCTTGCTCTCTGTGGTGTTAGTGGGACCCAAGCAGGCTAGCTCTGATGGGCGTGTCTGCCAGGGAACTTGGAAGCAGGGTGGTGGTGTTAGAAAAATGTGCCCTGGGCCAGTAGTTCTATGCCAGATCCTCTGAAATGTTCTGGTTGCTGGGGGCAACCAGCCAGGGGTATGAGGCTAGGTGCAGCGTGCAACACTGGCTGGGGGCATGCTGCTGGGCGCAGTGTGGTGGTTTGTCCTGGTGCAGTGGCTGGGGGTGGGTGTGTGAAGCATGGCTGCAGCTGTACACCTGGTGACTGTGCCCAAAGTGTGAAGCATGGGACGCTTGACTTGGAATGGTGCAAGATAGCACCTATGGACACCTCACTGGGAGTGGCATGAGGCAGCTGCTGGGGATATGTGACTGGGCGAGATACACAAGGGTGTCTTGGGTATAAGAGCTAAGTGTGGCACTGTGGATGTGTATGGTATTTGGTGGCAGCTGTGCACCAGGCAGCTGGTGGGGTGCATGCTCAACTTTCACAAAATTTGCCCTGAGCCAGGGCTGAGGCCAGCAGGATTGGAGTGGGCAAGTCCTCAGGAGAACTTGTGCATGTGGCACACTGCTAGATGGTTAGTTAGCAAGTGTCTGTGTAGTCCTGCCTCTGGCATGTGTCTCTATGCTTATGCTCTGGAGTGGGGAGGAAAATGACTCCTGCTAGCTCCCTTGTGTCCAAAGTCCCCCAAGATGTTAAGAAATCAGAATGAACAGATCTGTCTCTTGTTGCCCTGGTGTTGTGTAAACTGAAGTTTTTGTGTTGCCCCTCTATGCTGCTCAGGCTGCTCTTTCTTTAAGGGTGGTGACTGGCTATCACTGGTTCTCTGGGCTCCCCAGTGTTGAGTCGGCTGAGCTTTAA
The DNA here is from genome assembly GCF_022355385.1 of Mustela nigripes. Classification (NCBI taxonomy): domain Eukaryota; kingdom Metazoa; phylum Chordata; class Mammalia; order Carnivora; family Mustelidae; genus Mustela; species Mustela nigripes. The sequence continues at coordinate 46,549,443 of NC_081575.1, forward strand.
AGCTCCAGTTTAGAAGCCCCACTGGTTTTACAAGCTCATGTATTCCTATTCAGCCCTTCTGGTTTTTAAAGCTGTGTGTTATGGGGATTAGTCTTTGTGAACTACCCGGTACAAGGGCCAGTTTCTAGGCTCTCTCTGAGCGTGCAGCTCTCCCCGTCCTGTAGGCAGCCTCTATCTGTCCTTACTAACCTTCCAGATGCAGCTTCTTCTCTATATTTAATTGTAGGGTTTGTTCTTCTGCCAGTGTTCAGATTGTGTCCAGTTTATTGACTTGGATGTGGATGATACTTGTTGAAAACATTGGATGGGGTGAGCTCAGTGTCCTCCTACTCCACCATCTTCCCAAACTCTCAAAATTTAGTCCTAATTCAAAGGGCCATTTTATTCCAGAGACATGTTACATATAAATATCTGTTCTTTTTTTTTTCTGGAAGAAAAACAGATGCACCAAAGGTTTAAAGATTTTATTAATGTCAAAATGCAAATCAATGACTAAGTCAAGAGTAAATACCAAAGTGCAAATTCTTTTGCTTGACTCACTGACTATCAAACTGCACATTTTAGAAGTTGAGTGATTATCTGTGAGTGACGCATGAAGTTTGGGTTTTCCTACACTGGAGAATTTTTGCTGAATGGCAAAATAAGCATTCAGAAGTACAGTGTCTATGCACAACATGGATTGTTAAGACCTGGAGCAAGAACTTTGTGCCAACGATCAATTTAGAAGATATCATTGTGCCTCTCAGAGCTTCACTAAACCCTTTAAGATTTATAATTGATGTGAACTGAAGTAGGAGGCAAAGACAAACTTCCTCCTTTGACTACAGAAAACATTATTTTACTGTTAGACCCAGTTAGCTGTAGGATAGGTGTATTGAATCACATTAGCCTTCTGCTAACATAGCAAGTGAGTGCTTCTTGAATTCAGATGATGATCAATCTATGCAACTAAAGAGTCTTCAAACACATTTTGCTGCTGGAGTTGGCACCAAGAAACCACCATTCCAAACTAACCATCTCTTAATAATCTTTTGGTGTTTCCTTTGTGACACTAATTAGAGACCCATAAAAGTATCTGCTTTGGATCTTTGGTTTAAAATACAATTTTCAAAGAGATACAATCCACTTTAAGGCTTCCTTTAGTATGGTGTTTCTCCTCATGAGGGAAAACGACTGATTTGGCATTGAAGTTTGTGTGATTAATCCATAGTGTTCCAGTAATTTAAATGCCAGAAAAAGTTGCTTCAGTAGTTGGTGTAATTTATTATGCTCTCCAGATTCCAGTGGTACTGAAGTGGGTGGCAGATGTTTCTATCAGCATTGTATGTCCACAGTCTGAAGGTACCCATTCCCAGCCTGTAGCCTTGCCTTCCAGACTGCTTATCTGCCTTTTGCTTTGGATTTAATTCCTTTTGATTGCCTGAGGGGGTTAGGCCTGTGTTTTGCTTCCTTTCTGCAAGATGATGAGCCAAGAAATGAGCGTTGTACTGTTGGATGAAGGAAAAGGAAGTCTTCTATATTGTATAAGAGCTGTTTAGCTCAAAATGATAGCTTATCAAATGGGCCCATTCAACATTCAAACTATTACATTTGCATGGTAAAGATGAAGGGCAAGCATTTCTTGCTGCTGTAATGCCACATTCCCATTCCATCTCTGATAGGTTTCATACCCAGAAATAAGTGCATCACTGAGCAAAGAACATTGTGACATAAGTGTTGAGTGTTGAATGCCTATCTTCATCCTGTGCTTTTGTTTCTCCATCTACAGCACCTTTAAGTGCCTCATTTCTCTTTCATTTGTCTTAAATAAAAATTACCTACAACAAATGACTTATATGATTCTTGCGGACAGAATCTCTGGATGAGGAATTGACTGTATATTAAATAAGTGATATTTGCAACATTAGACATTGTTTTCTTTGATTCAGAATAGGATACTTCTTCCAGATGCTTAATATTAATTATCTAGGATCTTTTAGAGTTTAAGATACCAATACCAGAAATGTAGGCACAGAACCCAATATTCTACTTGTAGCATTACTTAGAGCCCTTTTGGTATCTTAAGTTTTCACTGTCTTCAATATAAAAAGTTTAAAGTGCTGAAATGTCCCCCAAATTATTGTAGTAGGAGTTCATGTTATAATGTTATAATATATTTTTTATTCCTTATAGCAATTCTGAGAGGGAGACAAGCATAGAATTCCAAAAAGTTAACAGAGGAATGATAGCCATTTAAGTTGAGACTCAAAGTCAGAATCTTAACTGATTGACAAAGAAAGAGGAAATGGAATTGAGGAGTAATGAGAGAAGTAAGATACAAATATCTGGGGTTGCAACTAAGTTTGGCAGGGACATGAAGGGCATAATCTGGACTTCCCTTAATATGTACTAGCTAATCTTTTTATGTACTGAGTCTTCTAATTGTCACTAGAATCTTCCAGATAGATGATACACCATCAATTCAGGCTCTAAATAATGTGAGCAAGTCATATTGAGTCAGCACAACTGCTTCTACTCTATTCTATTCTCAAGATTGACTTCATTAGTCTGCCTGTAAATCCAAAGGCAAGAACAGCATCATGGTGGCTAAGAGTTGAGATTTTGGAATAAGATAAATCCAAGTTTTATTCATATCTTTGCCACTTAATAACCATTGACCTTAGTCAAGTTACTTACTATTTTTCTTGAATCTTCAATATTCTTATCTGCAAAATGGGGATAAAAAAGAAATTGCTGGGGCACCTAGGTGGCTCAGTGGCTTAGGCCTCTGCCTTCAGCTCGGGTCATGATCTCAGGGTCCTGGGATTGAGCTCTTCATCGGGCTCTCTGCTCAGCCGGGAGCCTGCTTCCCCCTTTTTCTCTGCCTGCCACTCTGCCTGCTTGTTCTCTCTCTCTCTCTCTCTCTCTCTCTCTCTGTACGTGTGTCAAATAAATAAATAAAATCTTTTTTAAAAAAGAAATTGCTTCTCAGGGTGGTTGTGAGATGATCCAAGTAGGCTACTTAGTATACTTCCTGGTCCATAGTAAGTGCTCAAAAAATAGAAAGGGCTGTTATTACAGAGATTCAGTTAATGAAATATCCTCCTCCTTGCATAATTTCAGGGACACCACCATCCAAAACCTCATCTCTTTGCTGCTGTCTGTGATCTCTTTAATATAGGGTTAGGCATTTCATTTTACAATAACAGTTCAAACTTCAAGCAACCCTTGGGAACAGGGAATGAATTTGTTCAAATTTACACTAAGTTGTTAAATGACTATTGCTAGATTGTTTCTAAATTTGGAATTTGGCATACATGGGGGGATGGTTTCTAGAATATTGAACATTTAGAGTCTGGGGGGGGGAGCACAGAAAAGGGGTGCTAAGAGTGACAACCTTCTGAGTTTGCCCAGAGCTATCAATGTCCAAAGTAACACTGAGTAATTGTTACTTGATTTACTCACTATCAAATGTCTAGATGCTGAAAAGCTGCTTTCACTATCAAATCATTTTTCTGAATTAGCCCAGATTCTGGTTTGAGGAATTATAGAATGTCTATCAAAGGTTTTTATGAAACTTGGAAAAGAGGTTTGTGTTAATCGACATTACAAAATGTACACTCTTAAGCACCTGTGGTGAGGCAAGCAAAGCTATAATCCTTTCTGGTGACATTGACTCTGCTTTGCTCTCCCTATGTAAAAATGTACATGCCCCAACCCCAGAGTCCTGATCCTTCTTCCCTGCTCTCCCTTTATTGCTTCACGGCTCTTAAATGGCTAATGGGTGCAGATAACATTTTGATTCTTTTTTTTCTTCTTTTTTTTTTTTTGGCTCCTATCTCATGCCCAGACTTTCATTAAGAAATAAATGAGGACATACATTTTTCATTTCTAGTTTTCCTTTAAAAAAGTCACCCTTCAAAGGATCCTTCCTTTTCTTTTCTTTTTTTTTTTTTCCAAATGGACTGAAAAACGCACAGCTCCTACCTGAAGTGTTATATCTCCTTGTCATATGAATGAGCTCACAGCAGATCCATGGGGACAGTGTCATCTGAGTAATGGTAGGAATTTATGTGTCTTTGGATTTCTGCCTCCTTTTGTAGTGGAAAAATGAATTTGTTAATAATAAAAAAAATCTCAACCAAGGTCCCTTATAAAATCCTTTCTATATAAATGCCAGGAGAAAGCTACTCAAATATATAGGTGATAAATGAATTTATTTTTTTTTTACTCTTGGCTTGCTTAGAGCTGGTTGTCTTATATTAATATGTCACATGACTCATCTTCACTGGTTATAGTTGATGAATTTAGGTGGCAGACTGTGGTTTTGTGGCATAAAATATTTTGGCTTGTAAAGGACCTTATGACATGTTTGTGTTTGCCGATAAATGGAGACAGAGAAAGGGAAAGGGAGAAAGACAGTGGGAGGAAAAGAGTGGAGGGAGGACGAAAGGGAGAGGGAGAAGGGGGTTCAAATACACAGAGAACTGTGTGGAATTAGGAATAGTCAAAAAGAACTTATAACATAGGGACAGGCACTGTTGTTGAAAAAGATTCTGAAAAAGTTTCATAGCTTGAACATAACATTACATGATCAATGTAACTGGAAGTGCATAATTTTTTACTTCCTTAAAATCCAAATCTATGTGCTATATGCAAAATGCTAAAAAGATAATTATAGCCCTAATATAATGCCATGCTGCCCAGGGAAAACTAAGAATTATAGTTTTCACTCTATTATTTATTCATCACAGAGCCCCAGATAAGTCACTAAACTCTCAAAATCCCAATTCTTATATTCATAGATGGGCTGATGAGCAGTGTTGCAATAATGTTGCTGGGATTAAAAATCAAAGTGATATTTATATTTGTATAATACCTTTTGTTAGTACAATATTATCATAAATCAGATAGTTTTTTTAATTCTTATTTCTGTGTCCTTCTGCTTGCTGGCCTGTTGATCTGAGCACTTTCACTTTCAGCACAATCTAGTTTAGCAGAAAGAGAGCACTGACCTGAGAGTCAGGGGCTTTCAGTTCTCATCATATTACACAAATTAATAGTTGTCTGGTTGTACACATATTTCTTGTCCTGTCTAATGTCTGGGTTTCTCATCTGTAGGATGGAGGATTCTGGTAGTACCTACATTACAGAGTGGTTGTAAGGATTAAATGAGATCACACATATAAGGCATAGAAAAGTGCCTTTTCTATAGTAGACAGTCAAAGAATGATAGTGATAGGTGAGGCTGATGAAGTCATTCTTCTTCTTAGTTTATTGTCCTTGTTCACTTGTCCATATCACTTTCTCCTTTAAAATCTTGCACAAAATTGAAGTCTTATAAGAAAAAAGTCTTTCTTGACTATCAGTTTGTCTTGGTTTGTATTTTACTCGCCACCTCTTCAACACCTATATACACAGTTTATATCACATTAATTAGCTTTTTGCTTATTTTTAATGTAAAATGAGGTGGTTGATAATTGTTAAGATCCTTCAATTTCTAAGCTCTTTTTTTCCATGCATTTTCGGTTCTGGGCCCAATTTTTTCAGATTCCTGAGCACATGGCCGTTTGCCAGTGGATCCATAATGAGTGCCGTACTCAAGTTAACAGATGGTGTGGTGTGCTTGCTTTGAGGGGTAATTGCTCTTTCATCTTAATTTCCTCCATTTGGCATTCCTTTCTTGGAAGCTGCTCAATGGTAATGTCATGAAGCATGGGGTGAAAATCAAAGTGAAGTCTATTTCAGAAAAAAAAGTACAGTTAAAAACTAAAGACCAGTGGGGGCCCCTGGGTGGCTCAGTGGATTAAAGCCTCTGCCTTCGGCTTGGGTCATGATCCCAGGGTCCTGGGATCGAGCCCCATATCGGGTTCTCTGCTCAGCAGGGAGCCTGCTTCCTCCTCTCTCTCTCTGCCTGCCTCTCTGCCTACTTGTGATCTCTGTCAAATAAACAAATAAATAAAATCTTAAAAAAAAAAAACTAAAGACCATTGAAGTACTACCAAGGGAGGGACTTTTCATCCTAGTATTAGGGGCCAAATAAGTCAAAGGGTACAATGGACTTATATTATTTGTTCATTCCTCTTTTTCTAAGCAAGGTGGCTATTCCTAGTTGTTAACTGTCTCCATTTTCCGTAAACAAAATTTAAGACTCCTCCTTCTCCTAACATGTGATATCTCTAGATGTCTAAGTCTAACACTTTAAGCCAAATCTTGCACTCTTTCCTCTATGGGGTCAGTTGCAAACTGCTACCTTTAGTACAGACTTTTGTTTATCTTTTCTTCCCCATCCCTCTCCCTCCACACACTTTCTTCTTTGATGTTTCTTATGTGGCTCTTTCTCCAGCCCTCCTCCTTTTAAGTTCAGCCTTACTCTATCCTTTTTCCTTCTAGGGATAACTTCTCTTCCATCATTTTTATGAAAAATGGAGATTTTTCAATGACATTAAATAAGAATTTTTTTGGTTGTAGGAGCTCAGCATTCCTTTGTGGAAGATTTTTATGGCTTCTTTTTATTTGGCACCGTTTTCTTCTTTATCACTTTTTCCCCTCTTCCCTCACAGCTCGTAACACACTACTATGAGTGGAGAAGACCTTCAGTGAACAAATCTTGATCAGTTCATTGCTGTGAACACTACCAAACAACAGATGCCATCTGCCAATGTTGGATCCTCAGGGCAGTACTCATCCACCCCATTTTACAAATTCCAAAGGTGAAATAATTTACTCTTAAGACACGGCAAAGATTAAAGAGAGTTTGTGTTTCCTGGCTTTGTTATATTAGTCCAGGGCATTGTTCTATTTTTCCATTTGAAATCTCAAAGCCTACTGGACTAGCAGGAAGTTCTGAAAGGACTACCTCCTCCAGTTTAGAAATAATGTTGCTTAGGGAAACTGCAGCAGAGTATAGCAGTGAAGCCAGAAAGATCAGGGAGTCAGAAGCATTACTGTGAGATAGAAGGAAATAACTGGTGTGCCTAACTAGCCCAGGAGGCATGTTTGATAATACCCAGGAGGGTCTACAGTGGTGCTACCTGTATAGATACTGGCCTTTCACTTTGTTTCTTACATTTTACTCTTTGAGTTGGTCTGCTGTGTTTTCTGTGTCACTGGCAATTCTGTTGACCACAACACTTCAATTGAATCATAGCTTGAGTGTTCTTGAAGTTTCATTCCCTCTAACTTTGCTGGATTCTTGATTATGTGAGAGTTTAAAACTCTTTCTTTCAAAAAGTACCTGATGAAATTCAAGTCTTTCACTTCTGTTCCCCTTGTCATTTCCTCTAATTTGGACTTTTATGGATTGAATGTTTTTATTACAATAAACGCTAAAAGTTTTGTCAGATGACCCAGTCATTCTAGATTTCCTTGTTCTTTGTGGTACTGTATGAGCATTTTAGGGATGGTCATTTCTCAAAGATGATCTAAAAAATATCTCCATATTATTAAAACACCCTGTGATCACTCTTTACTTTCCAATAGGTATTGAAAAAATTCTTATTTTTTTTCCCCTTTTAACTGGGGTTTTTGTTGCATAGGCAAGGAAAATCCTGATTCAGGTATCTGGATTCAGGTCCTGAATCTGTTACTAACTCCATTTGTGATCTTGAGCAACTTACTTTCTCTCCTTGGGCCCCAGGTTTCTTATTGTAAGTGAAGAATTTGGACCGGGTTGATTTTTTAAAAATTTTTATTTATTTATTTGACAGAGAGAGATCACAAGTAGACAGAGGCAGGCAGAGAGAGAGAGAGAGAAGGAAGCAGGCTCCCTGCTGAGCAGAGAGCCTGATGCGGGGTGTGATTCCAGGACCCTGGGATCATGCCCTGAGGGGAAGGCAGAGGCTTAACCCATTGAGTCACCCAGGCGCCCCTGGGTTGATTTTTATATAGGGGCTAATTATTGCTGATAGTTTAGGACTCTTTATTTTTCATTTAGTATGAAAAGATTATTGGGGAAGTAGAAGGGATTTTGGCTGGATTTTCCTCTGTATTTCTAAAGACCAGAATGGGAAATCTTAGTCATGGGGTTATAAAAATCATTCCATCATAGTTAGGGAAATTAACATGAAACAGTGGTGAAGGTAGCTTGTGTAAAACATTCTGAATTTCTTTTTATTCTTTGACTTTTGTTTGCATGTGTTTAGCTTAACTCTGCTTTTAAGTGTGTGTATTTTTGTGGAAATGGTCCTCTTTTCCTTTTACGCCTGCTTCATGTTCTCATCTTCCCTCTCCCTTACTGAATCATTCATTTCTGAATAGTTTGCAATTTTCAACTTAATTAGGTCTTTCCCCTAAGTGAAGAACACAGCTGTTTCTTCTCTAATGCTTTGGCAGCTGCCGCTGCCTTTCCCAAAATGGAATCATTAGCTCTTTCCTTCAGTTTCTTAGTTGGTCATTAGTTCAGGACTACTAGCCCATCTCCTGGTGCTAGAACTCTCAAATCTCATGGCCAGAGTTACTCTCATTGCCTTTGGTGTCTTTCAATCTTTTGGGGGTTTAATTCTTATGAGAAGAGATCTAGCAGTCCTTCAGAGTTCTGCTTGCCTCATTATCTCTGGTGATTCCATTGTTCAGCTTTTTGAGGTGCTGAATCATCTATGGGAAGAACCTAGCCTGATATTGCTGATGTGGTTTTTTTAGAGAAAGAGAGGATAAGAAGATCCCAAATGTACTTTGTCCCTGAATTAGATGACCCCTATTTGTTCATTTCACAGATTTTGCATTACAATTCCTAAGAAGCATTCTTGCCCATTGGTCTTTTTGTCTTACTTTTATGTGCCCGTGTTTCAGAAAGTGATTGCTGTTTTTCTCTAGATGCTCTGACTTTATCTGCCCCTCTGGCCTTTAATTTTATGACTACTCACATCAATGGTTAATTGTCAGGATTTGCACGTATCATACCTTGCCCTAACATCTAAGCTATCAAGTCAGCTTCTGTGCTCTACTCCAACTCCCTTCTCACATTATGCTCCCTGTTAATCAACCAAAAGCCTTCTGTATTGTCAGTTTAGCAGTGTTGTTACAAATGTGTTTGATGAAGCCTGGTTTTGCTTCCCCACCCCAAGTGCCTCATTCAATTTAATTCTTCATACTTAACCTATTAGGCATCTTGTCAGTATTTCCTTTCTGAGGTCTAGATTTTAAATTTGAGTGCGTTCTGTGTGTGTGGTTATTTTTCTTAAGTGGTGAGATCTGTTGCAGCAGAGTCAGAATTAGCTTTGTATCTAAGAGGAAAGCAAGCACAGAGAGAAAGAACATTGCTCACATTCTCAGAAGGAATATTCAAGGGTGAGCCCTTGGCAAAATTTTGTCAACCGTGTGACCATATCTATCTGCCTGCATCTTCCCCTCCATTTGAGAGCACAGGTACCCAGTGCTCCTCTTGGGTTTTCTTAGTTTCTGTCACCATTAGCCTTTCTACTAGGGGCCCTGCATTCTTAGGCTTCCTTTGCTTGTTTTTTGCTTCCAACATATAAACTTACCTGTTCCATGTTCCATTTCCCCAAGGTCCTAATTATTTCAAGGGACCTGTGAAACTCACTGGTCTTCCTTTGCAAATAGCATTTAATATCTTTTTGTTTTTTTTATTGAAGTATAGTTGACATTCACTATTACATTAGTTTTAGGTGTACAGCGTAGTGAATTGACAATTCTATACATTATGTTATGCTCACAATGGTAAGTGTAGTTACCATCCATACCACATGATGTTATTATAATATTATTGTCTATATTCTTATGCTGTACTTTTCATCTCCATCATTTATTTTATAACTGAAAGTTTGTGCCTCTTAATCCTCTCCAGTTATTTAATGTAATGATAATACAAAGAAAAAAATCAGTGGTAGCATTTGGGTCACCAAGGCAGCCCTGATGAGGGTGATGTCTATAACATGGAGTCTCTCCTAGCATCCCTTCCTTGATATCCCACCATAGTTGGCTTACATGGTCTAAGAATAATGCCAGCTTGGACTCCCATCTATTCCCAAAAAGTCAGAACTTCCTGATTAATAACAATACTTAATATGTAGTGAGTTCTTCCTTTGTGCCAGGAACTCTTTAGCTTGGTTTACATGCATCCCCACTTTATTTTTATTATCATGTGATTCTTGGCTGAAATCTGGGTTCATTTCATGTCTTTTCCTCCTTCTGTAAATTAGAAATCATTGTAACATTACAAATAATCATTTTAAATTTTCAAAAAGGTACCCCCCCCCAAATAAACCATCCTAACACCCCCAGGAGGTCAGTGTTATTATTCCTATATTACAGATGGAAAAAATAAAAACAAACCAAGGCACAGAGAGTAACTTTAAGTAACTTCCATACAGTAGGGCTATAAAATGGTAGAACTGGGACTTAAACCAGACAATCCTGCTCCAGATCACATTGTCTTAGACCCTATGCTACACTGCCTCTGGAAGAGAGATGGTGCATTTTCCAAATGTTCACTTTGCTGAGAAGAGCTGGATTCAGACTTGCTGCAGGGTATAAGTAAGCTCTTTTGACAAGGAGCAGATTATGTCTTGAGTTGCTCCAGTAGAGGTGACTTATGTATATGTCATTTTTTCTTAAGAGAAGCTTGCCTTCAGATATAGTGCTGCAACAGAAAGGTTTGCCTTAGCTTTTCTGCCCCCCACCCCGGCAATTAGCAGTGTTAAAAGATTTTCTTCACCAGTCCCTATGGTGTTAGGGCCTAATGGTTGTCAAATGCCTAGGACCAAGCTTATGCTCTATTTTCCCCTACCTTTGGAGCTGGGGATGAGCTATGGGGAGGTCTCTTCTTGGTGTTGGTGAGCAGGAACACGGCAAACTCACAGTGGGGGCTCTATGAAGGGGAGAGAAGACTCACCCATACTCTCAAGGGTGAGAATGGTCAGAAACCCTGCCTCAGTGAGGTAGTGCCAACCTTTTCATTATAAGCAGTTTTTCCATGTAGTTGTAGAATGAATTGTTTTCTGAGGTGGATGGTTGTATTCCCTGTTATTACTGCTTTTCCTACTGGACTTATATTTTATTGGCTGCTGCTTACTTACTAGCAGACAGAAATCTTCACCCCGTGGGCTGCTGCAGCCATGGTAATGTATACTCTGCTCAGGAAGGGAGCTTTCTTTTTCTTTCCCAGTAGCTGTTATCCCAACACTGGGAATTTAGTACATTCACTTATTCATTTATAAAGAGATTTAAATCCAGAATGAAACAGGGAGCAGTTATACCCAGTCTGTACTTTGCATGGTTTTCAAGGTCTGCACAGCTCCAGCTGTGTAAACATGATTGAAGAACTTAGGTATTGTGTAATGGAGGCTTGTAGTTTGGGATAGGCCCATCAAGGCTGGGCTGGAGCCAGACATTCTTCTACCTACTCCAGTCCACACCCTGTGTGTGGCTTGCTCAGCTCCTAGAGTAAAAAGTGAAAATGGGCAGCTGGTGTTAATTATACTCTCTCATATCTTCTTAGCAGTAGGGGAATGAGAACTAGATTAGGGTTAGGACACTCTAAAGCTTATCCTCCAATATGCTCCAGTTACAGTGCTAGGAAACAAACAAAGGGAAGGCATTGGACAAAATAAGAAAGCCCAAAATATTAAATATGACAATAAAAAATAAATTACCTATTAAAATTAGAGCTGCATTTATATTTAGTTTGATTCTTTCTGGAATCAAGAGCAGAAGCAAGAGCAGAGAAATACCATGTTCAGAAAGGACCAGTTTGTTCTGATATCTGGACTCAGCTTTGTCATTGAGATTCATTTACATCAGGACTAGCTCAATAATGCTAAAGACTTTTACTATATACGTGCAACTATTGTGGAAGAAAATGTGGTTTCTCCATCACAAATACAAATATTATGGATCATCCAATTCACAGAGTCCGGGTTCTGTCTAGTAATTGTTCTGTACCTCCAAAGAGGCATATGGGCATGCATATTCCCGAGCTCCAAGGTATGGACTTTCTGATGAAGTAGCAGATTTCTATGCCTTAGATTCTCTAGGTTATTCTTGGGGAAGGTCAGTTATAATTAAAACTAAGGCAGTTAGTTGGCTTTCCACTGGGTGTGAATGCCAGGACATGGTTCTGATCAAGGAAGAAAATAAAACATTATCTTTTAAATGCACTGGGATACTGTTGCATTTGGGGATAAGCCAGTAGGATAGGTTCACTCCTAATAGAACTGACTATTGGAAAACTATTTTCCTGAGCAACTCCTTCTTTTTTTTTTTAAATTTTTTATTTTTTATAAACATATATTTTTATCCCCAGGGGTAAAGGTCTGTGAATCGCCAGGTTTCCACACTTCACAGCACTCACCAAAGCACATACCCTCCCCAATGTCCATAACCCCACCCCCCTTCTCCCAATCCCCCTCCCGCCAGAAAACCTCAGTTTGTTTTGTGAGATTAAGAGTCACTTATGGTTTGTCTCCCTCCAATCCCATCTTGTTTCATTGATTCTTCTCCTACCCACTTAAGCCCCCCATGTTGCATCACC
>NC_081575.1:46571911-46606517 GCF_022355385.1 Mustela nigripes
ACTAAAAAAATCACAGGGAGAAAGCCATGAGTTCCGTGCTTTGCTTTCTCTTCCTCTGGAATTCTGCTGCTCTCCTTGGTATTGAAACTGCAGTCCTTGGTAGGTGAACTTGGTCTTGGCTGTGTTTCTTGTTGATCTTCTGGGGGAGGGGCCTGGTGTAATGATTCTCAAGCATCTTTGCCCCAGGCAGAATTGCACCGCCCTTACCAGGGTCTGGGCTGAGTAATCTGCTCAGGTTTGCTTTCAGGAGCTTTTGTTCCCTGACCGCTTTCTGTAGAGTTTCGGAGGACGGGAATACAAATTGCGGCCTCCTGGTCTCTGTCCCGGAGGAGCCGAGAGCCCGGGGCCCCACTCCTCAGTGAGCCCTCAGAGAACAGCGCCCAGTTACTCCCGTCTGCCTGACCTCCGGCCGTGCTCCCAGCTCACCGATCCTGCGACCAGTTCAAGGTAACACTGAGCTTTGAGTTTACTGTCCTCTCTGTCTCTGTAGCTGGCTTTCCTGTTCCAATACTCTCAAGCTCTGCGACACTCAGACACCCCCGATCCTTCTGTGACCCTGCGGGACCTGAGGCCACGCTGACTGTATGTGGGCTTTGCCCCGGTTTAGCCTCTGGAGTGATGTCCCTTGGCGGAACAGACTTTTAAAAGTCCCGATTTTGTGCTCCGTTGCTCTGCTGCTTGCCGGGAGCTGGCCCCTCCCCCCAGGGTCTATCTTCTCGTCGCTTTGGATTCACTTCTCCACCAGTCCTACCTTTCAGAAAGCGGTTGTTTTTCTGTTTCCAGAATTGCTGTTCTTCTCTTCGATCTGCCGATGGATTTGCAGGTGTTTGCAATCTTTAGTTAAGCTATCTAGCTGTTCTCCTGCTAGCTGAAGTAGTCTCAGCCTGCTACTTCTCCACCATCTTGACTCCTCCCTGAGCAACTCCTTTTTAAAGCAGTGTCTCTGTGACACAATATCCTTTTGCAGAATAGAAAGCCTCTGTTTTGGGAAGAAAAGCTGGTGTGGTAGAGTACTGAGTTTGGGTCATATGGGAAGTGTTCAAGAATAGGATGGGGAGGAAAATTTAATAAATTACCTTTCAGTGCAATATTGGGATGTCAGGGAAGCAAGACACTTGCTATAGAGTTCTAGGCCATGATATAAACACATACATTTCTTTGTTCTGGGAATCTGAAGTTGTGGGAATCTGAAGAGACATAAAGGGGCCTCTATACTAGCAGCAGGGCATATGGGAACCCCTATGTCTTCCATCACATCTAACCAGGGAGCAGGTAGGCCTTTCAGTATGGTCCATGTGACATGCCTGGAACTCAAGACTAGGATGCCTATTAGTGCTATGCTGAATGCTGTAACTGTAACATGTGCAGAGCATCCTATAACACTTAGATCCTGGCTTCTTGTCCAATTCGTTAGGCATGAACCCTGTGGGTGCCATGATAGCACTGGAAACATGATAGCACTGGAATTCCTGCAACTGAAAAGGGAACACATTTGGCTTTGACTTCATCTACAATCACTTACACTTAAGCTATTGATAGTTGATTGGGATCTGTAGACTGCTGGGCTTGTGCCATGGGACTTCTAAGCATATTTGATGGATGGAACAGACAGGGAGGCTATAGATTTTGGCAAGCTCTGGTTCCCATTAGTCACTATGACTGTATCTGACACTAGAGATTCCAGTTCACCAAGATGAAGCTTACTTCTCTAGGCTTTGGCTGATGGCCCAATGATATTAACGTGAAGAACAGGAGAGGAACAGTGTTACATTAGACTATGAATTTCCAGTGAGCAAATCCTTCAGTAGTTTACTGAATACCCCATTGGTTTTTTGGGGGCAGACGTAAAATTCATGGCAACTTCTTTAGAATTTGAGGGAATTGCAAGTTTTTAATTTTTATTTTCTAACAAAAATTAACAATTTACCCTCCTAATAGGGAAATGTGGTCTCTTTATTATAGGGTGTGCAGACTATGTTTGTAGTTGTACAGTTAATATTCCTCTCCAAGTTTTTCTTGTAAGGGGTGCTGGTAAAATACCTTGCTGAGAACATTCCAGAAGGAGACACAGCTGTTTCTCATATTTGGAGCCCCCCACCCCGAATTATTAGGCTTATTCTGAAGGTTCCTTGGTGGGAAGGAGGAAATGTCCCAGAGAACAGATGTTTTCCATATTGGTGGATTTTCTGTCAGACTTGGTGGCTGCTCTTGTTTCTGATTGCCTCCCTGTAGCTTCCCTGGAGTTGTGAGTTTCTAGGCAGAAAGATTTGATGTGACGAGGAAAGGCTACAAAGGTGGAGGAAGAGAGTCTGAACTGAATGGTTAAGACAAGGCTATTTTGGGCATGGCAGAAATAAGCTGAATCCTATGGAATGGAGAAAAGGGAAATGAGATGAGAAAAGAGGAATATGAATTAATTCATGAGAGCACTTCTTATTTATAGGTGGGAATAAAAGGTCCATTGAACTCCAGGGGAACCTTCCTTTATGCAGTGCCTGGGACTATGTTGAAATGTTGTAAAGGCAATTCCATCTTAAATGCACTGGGGGAACTGACAACCTACAGTTCGTGGATTACACTTACACTATCTAGTGCATAATAATTTGCTCTTCCCCAACCCTGGAAAGTCTTCAGGGTGTGGTCAGGAGAAAGTAAATTGAACAGATGGAAGATTTCCTCTCAAGAGAGTTCAAGGGTGGTTGGGAGAAGGGGGGTGGGGTTATGGACATTGCGGAGGGTATGTGCTTTGGTGAGTGCTGTGAAGTGTGTAAACCTGGTGATTCACAGACCTGTACCCCTGGGGATAAAAATATATGTTTATAAAAAAAAATTATTAAAAAAAAAAGAGAGTTCAAGGGCTTCCTTAAACAAAGGCAAGCTGTAAGCGACCCCTTTCACACTCCAAACAACCTTTCAGAGAACTACCTAGGAAATTCTCTGGCTTCCTCACAATTCCCAAGTAATTTCTGAAACATTTAGATACTCTGATTAGTTTTGTTTTTTAAAATAAAAGTTGGTTTATGTATGCTAAAAAAAAATCATCTGGACAATCTGTGTCTATTTGGGTGGTGCAGAAGAAAGGGGAACTTTTGTATCAATCTTTATTCCTTCTATAAACACAGATGACCAGAAGGGAAGGCTGTTATTTATGGTAATGCAGACCAGAAAAAAGACTATTATTTTCAGTCTGTTGAACAATACAAAAATGCTTCTCAAGCACTGTGTTCAGATGTTTCTTTTTATTAGCCGTCACACAAGGAATTAGACTCATTTCAAACAGTTCATTTTCCCACTCTTGTTCCTGTAAAATCATTACTCATGAGTGGTTTCTTTGTTGAAATACTGCTGACGTCCCATATTGGAATGGATAACAGGGCGTTGAACATATAAACTTTTCAGTTTGCATGAACTCTGGAAGAAGGGGGACAGAGATTCCCCAGGAGAATAAAATCATTTGTCAGTGTCCTTGTTTGTTAGTTACTGTCCTTTATAAGCATCTTATCCAGGAAGCTGTCAGCATTGCAATTCTGTGTTGTGTGTGTGTGTGTGTGATTAATAACAGGAGAGAGCTCTTTGAATGTCAGCAGGAGATTTAAAATATAATTCTGCATCTGCCCTGCTCTTTTCTCCTTTCCAATTTTTTTCTACCCCCTGCCTCCAATCCAAGACCATTAGGATAAATAAAGGAGTTGTGCCATGTCTTAATACATGAGCAGATGATGATCCTTGGCTCTTCAGCTAGGCGCCGTTTGCATTTTGCCAGAGATGATTATTTTATCTGCAGTTTTAATAACAAGCCAAATCATTTTCTGTTCACTAACCGATAGAAGCAAATAAAAAGATTGCAGAGTGGAATTGAGAGGATAAGAAAGCTCTAGGGCGAAAGAAGTCTTTTTCTTTAATTAATAAGTTCAGTTTACTCTTAGAATATTTCTATGCTAGAATCCAATTTCTTATATTAAACGAGTCTGCACCCTTCCCCTCTGTAACTGCCAGATCGGAATCTCAGAAAACAGAAATCATGTAGGCTTGAATGAAGCTTTAAATTCTCTACTCTCAGTCCTTTCTTGTTTTCTGAACATAGAACTAGATTTCTCAGGGCTTCTCTAACCACAGCATGACATTCCTTCATTAGGTACATGTTTTGCAGACCCAGTCATGAAAGATTGGCGTTTTATCCGACAAGGGGCAAATGCAATATAATGGAGTTCAGGAGATGTAACGTTCTGGAAAAACAGATTATCCCAAGGCTGTAAAGATACATGATCTGTACTAAAAGGGCAGAGCATTTAAGTTTTACCAGACTAGTTTTAATAATCTTTTGATTTGTTCCATGGATTTTTTTGCAACTTTATTGAGAAATAATTGACATATAATCCTCCATTGTTTTAACCTGTGAATGGAAATGAGTATTCAGGATGATGAGGACTGGTGGTGGTATGTGCACATGCATGTGTATGAATGTGTGTGTGTGTGTGTGTGTGTGTGTGTGTGTACATGCGCACATGTGTGTGTGTGATCTGTTTTTGTGCTTTAATCTAGGCTCACTATGTGTCAGTATGTGCATAGATTTTACTAGACCTGTATCAGAGTGTCTTAACCCCTGTCATCTCAACCAAAAAGCCTTCTGCTACTCTTATAATTCAGAGTTTGAGCCACCTCAGAAAAAGCCCTCACAGCTGTGGCCCAAAGAGATTCCCAGAGTTCTTTGATGTTTCAGATGGAGCAAAGATTTTTTCTTTCAATGGAGAGTTGGATAAGCTAAGGGCCAGGGGGTTAAACATTAACTGTTATGGGCTAAAGGTGTAAAGGACTTTTTCTTCCTAATAAGAGCAGCAGGACAAGCATAGGATGCCTTCAAATGATCAAACTTCCTCAAAGAATAGATTAACTGGTTTCACTTCTGAATTTGTCTAATTGCTTTTGCGGCAGCACCCTGAAAAATGGAACTTGCTTTCTACTAGTATGATTAAATGGACACTTGGAAAAAGAATAATTATGAGTATTTCTAAGGAAAAGAGCAAAATAATAAAACTGAGCATTGTCCATGAAAGATGGATAATGACAAGTAAACATAGAAGGTGGTGTCTGATCCCATCAATTTTGGTATTCATTATTCATAGTTATTATTCATAAATTTGAGCACAAATGTTAGGCCTGCACCTCAATGACACATTTGCATTTTATTTTAAGTTGTTTTCTACCTGGTTTTGCAAACAAGGATTTAATGGTTTTTCTTGTCTTTCAGTCTCCCTCTGTTGCTATAGCTTGTCTTTCTCATATACTGACTTCTTTCCATTTCACACTATCTCAATCATCTGTCTCATTCCCTTATCCAAGATTCATTCATTCCTTTCCTCCCCCACTTCCTCCTTCCCTCCCTCTAAAGTTCTAGAAGAAAAGATTTCTAACACATAAAAGTGATATTCAAATAGATTCCCCCTAGGCAATCAATTTACTTTTAATTTTTCTGAAACTAAGTTTTTCTTTGTTGCAATGAGGAAGGATTGAAACTGCTGTAAAATTTATTAGCTTCCAGGAAGATATTTGAAATGAAATTTTTTTTAATGATTGTGCTGTTTGCTGTACCCAGAAGCGGTGTCATAGCAATTACAGTATTCCAGATGGTTGCTGAAGTTACACTGAAACATCAAGATAATGCTAGACTTTTCTATGAGGCTTTTGTTGGTAACAAATAGTCCAACGTAGGTAGTTAATAGATATTAATCTTTCTGATACTTGTGTGTGCTTCCAGTGACTATTTCTGGTGACTTCTACCTAGCTGATGTCATGATGTACACTATCCTTTTTTTTTTAAGATTTTATTTGTTTATTTGACAGACAGAGATCAGAAGTAGGCAGAGAGGCAGGCAGAGAGAGAGGAGGAAGCAGGCTCCCTGATGAGCAGAGAGCCTGATGCAGGGCTCGATCCAAAGGACCCTGAGAGCATGACCTGAGCCGAAGGCAGAGGCTTAACCCACTGAGCCACCAAGGCGCCCCGACTATCCTTTTGAATCATTGCAAGAGACAGTGATTGGTTTACTGAGAACTTTATTTTTCAAATGTGAAAGAAATGATTGGAGAATTACTAATGTTGCTTCTTAGCTTCCCCACCCACTAATAACAACATTTTGGCAGTCAAAAATCTTCAAAGAATTTAAAAATTTCTGCTGCAACATTTTTTTTGTCTTATGTATGGTATTGCCTGTTTTACAAAACTGAATGTCCTGGGACTTGACTGAAGGAAGCGTCAGTTCCTGTTAAGAGGAACACCAACTTTTTTTCCCCCCTCCAACATTAAATTTTCATTAAAAAAGGAAAGTTTTTTTTTTCCTCTCCTGGCTAACATACCCTGTTTCTCTCGCTTTCTATACTAGTCTTATTTGTGCCATCCTCACTACATATTCTGTCTAATCCCCTGAAGCTCATGACCAACATAAAAGTGGCCTTTTTTCTCAAACTAAAGATGTATTAGCAATTTCCTTATTTTCCAGGAAAGAGTAAAACCAAGTTGGCAATGACTTTAATTCAGCGCCACCTGTAAGGATCATCTGAAGGTTCTGTCTTGCCAGCAGCATAAACTACCTGTAGAATGTGTGAAATGGTTTGACTGTTTTTAATCTACACAAAATCAAACAACTGGTTTGAACTCTTCACAGAAGTGACTAGGTGTTATAGGTGTCTGACAGATACAGGCTAAGGGATTTAATTCTGTGGACATTGTAGAATGAAACCTTAAAATATGGTTCCACTTTGCTCAGAGTTTCAGTATTTCTGTGTTCCTCCTTTGGGGGACAAGTTCATTGCCCTTCTGTGACACCTCATATTTGACTTGTAAACATGCCTTTTCATAGTTTCTAAGCACCCAGATGAAGTCCAGCACTTTGTAAGATAATTTTCTTTACTATAGAAGCCAAAATACAAACATTCCAGTTTAGTCAATTTCTGCTTGTCTCAGTCACTGTGAACACCTCTTCTTTCTTAGTCTCAGTTTTCCAGGCAGCCTTCTGCTTCATTTCCTTGCTCCCCATGCATCAGTACAAATTATTTATACTTATATACATCTTGAAATCTCTTATTTATGGGTTGAATTGAATTGAGTGCTAGTACAAAAATTAAAACTCCAGGGACTATTGTGATTGCCCAAACTACAACTTAGATTGTATGATTGACTGTACATGTCACATTATCGTGACACCAGCTCAGCACTGAAGATTCCATTGAAGATAATTCAGTTGCTTTGAATTCCATTGAAGATAATTCAATGGAATTAATGTGACTGTACATGTCACATTATCGTGACACCAGCTCAGCACTGAAGATTCCATTGAGATAATTCAGTTGCTTTGAATTCTGAAAGGGACATCTTTTCAATCTATTTTCATGTTGTACCGGGAGTGAGTGAATTTCAGGTGCATAGACTGTGAATGAGGAGAGAGGCTTATGTGCCATTTGGCATCACAGAGGCCAAGTGTTAGGTGGTACTTGATAATTGATGCTGGTCTGTCAAATGGTCTAGAACAAGATTGGGGTCCATCAGTTTTTTTCAACCATCCTCTCTACCCCAAGCTAAAACTCAACTTTACAGATTCCTGCTGTTTAACGGGTCAGCTATCCTGAAAATGCCAAGCTATGCTAATCGGGGCTGCCCTTTTTCTTTGCCTATCTGCTGGTTTTTGACATCTCTTTGTCGGCCTCAGGAAACTTGTGCCTACACCCTATCCCCCTCTGTGCCCTTCCTAGGTATCTCTACCTCTAGACATTTGTAGCCTTTATTATTCCACAAAACTCTCCTAACCTGGGTCCCCTTCACACATATTTTTGCTGTATCACCAAAGAAAGTCTAATGATCTCAGTTTTGTAATGGATTCTCTTATTTTAACAGAGACCCTTTAATGCTTGTACCTGGCTGAATGAAAAATGTGGGAATTTCTCTCTCTGTTACAAGGGCTGGCTTTTGGATAGCTCTCCTTTGGCATCCATCAAATAATACTACATAGGTGTTCTGAGTATCATCACGGTTCTGGCATCTTACTCCTTCTACCTGTTGTCTGTCAGACCATAATGCTGTGAGAAGGGCTGCTAACAAGTCGGATGCTAGGGAACAGAAGAAGAAAAAGGAAGTATTAGGGAGGAACCAAAATGTCAGAAAATTCTGAAAGAAAGAGAAGAAGGGGGTGAGAAAGAGACAAGGCATTGTAGTGTAATTTGTGATTTACTTATTACACTAGAGCGACTGCTGGTTATCTTGGTGTCATTGGTTCATGAATCTCTAGGAATATCTCAGCCTTCACTGATGTGTCCTTGAATATTTTATAGATGGAACCCCAACTTTTCTTGCCAAAACTTTGGATCCTTTAGGAAGTGAGTGTAAACTCCTTTCAGAATTACAGCCTGGGAGTACTCTGGGAAGTTGTCATTTTGCAAAGTCCTAAGCTCTTATTGAACTTTTGTTAGTTTCTCTAAACACCCAAAAGAAGCCCAGTCCTTAATATGTCAATCAGATCAAACCCAAGACAGAATGTTTAAAGCCTGGATAATATTTCCAGCTCCTCTCTCTTCCTCCCTTCCTCTCTTCCCTTCCTTCTTCCTTCCTTCCTTCTTTCCTCCTTCCCTGTCTTCATTCCTTCATCCCTTCTTTCCTTCCCCTCTTTCCTCTTTCACTGAGCCCATTGCTACTCTCCTTGCCCTGTTAAGTTACAGATGTTCTTTCCCTTGACTTTGCAGGCCTTAAAATGCTTTTAAGAACTCTTTCCAGGATAATTATTTCTTTTGGTAATTCCTGGAATATTTGGGGCATTAATTTTGCCATCCATATTTTAATTAGTTTTGCCAGAAAGAGTCAGCATCTGCAGTTGGTCTCAAAGGCTCACTATAAGGTCCCATTTTTAGTTTCAATTTTATAGGAATTAGCAGCAGTTGTGTTTGATGCCAAGAAAACAATGCTTGATATTTGAATAACACATTCATTTAATAAAATAGTTGTTTCTGCTTATTGCATTGTTAACTTATTAGAGTACAGGCCTATTAACTGTTGTTAAAATTGAAAATTCCGAAGCACATGACAAATATATTTTCAACTGCACATCAAAGCATGGTACGTTTCTTTAAGACCTGCATATAGTATTTAGGAAACCACTGAAGTGGCTAAGATGACACTTGACTTTAATATTTCTTAAGTGCTACATTTACTTTATTATTTGTGACACAACCATCCAGTTTTCTTTGTAGGTTTTCTTGGTGTTTCTACTAAATAGAATAGTAATTTCCACTTTTAGGAGTTGTATCAGTGGCACAGTATCTGGTGTGCTGACTAAAGTTTTTTTTATTGCTATCACTTATATACCTTTTTTTATCCAATCGCATTAAACTGTTACTGAGTGCCAGCTCTATGCTAGCTTCTTAGGGTATGGGAGGGAACAAAATAAATATAATCTTCGTTCATTTAGAGTTTATAAGCTAACACTGAATATAAATATTAGATAACTATAATGAGTGTTATAAAAGGAAGTGGTGGTCTCTCTAAGGGATCAGGGATTCCTTGAGAAAGTTAAATTTAAACGGAGACTTCAGGGATAATGTATCAGTTATAAATAGTGTTCAACTGCTGGTAATAAAGACTCTCATCTCCCACTAAAGAAAATGAATTGATGGCCTAACCAAGAGAGAGGCTTATTTTTCCTCTTATATGAAAGAAGTTCAGGTCTAGTGAGGTGGGTCTATAATATATTTGGTATCCCAGAGCTCTTCCACCTTTCTATTCTGCTATCCATAGGCATGTGGCTTCCATCTTCAGGGTTGCTTCATGGTGGTAAGATGGATACTATAGATCCGGCCATCATGTCTCCATTCCAGGCAGGACAAAGCAGGAAGGAATAAGGACAAAAGGATCTCTCCAGCTACATCACCCCCCTCCTCCTATTAAGAAGTTTTCTTGACATCCTGCCTTCAAAACATTGGTCCAATCTTAGTTAAATGGCCACGCCTTTTGACAAGGGAGGCCAGGAAATCCAGTGTTTTAGCTGGCACATTGCCAATCCCTACCAATAAGTGGTTCTATTTCTAAATATTAAATATAGATATAGATATTTGGGTGCAGTTCATTATGTGTGCTTCAGATGATTAAGAGGTAGGTATATTTAATATAAGAGTATTATATAATATAAATATAAGGGGGGATATTTCCTAGCAGTTATGTTTTCTTGATTAGGCACACATGAGAAATTTTGACAACACTTAACCTGTTCATAATTGGTGCTACCATCCCCTCCATTATATCTTACAAAAATTGCTTTTGTTGTAGATTATTTTGCTCAGGGGGTGATGTAGATTAAGCTAAGTGGATGCATGTGAGTATAATCCAGGAAGCTTTCCTGATTTACATATCACTTGCTTATAGATTATGTTACTGCTGCTACTTAGAAGTAATTAACTACTTGAGCTCTTAGGAACTGGAACTCACTTTAACTTTCCCTTTCTGCCTCATTGACTGCAGATCACTTTTGAGGAGGTAGCCCATAGCTCTTGTTAACTGTTACCTTGAACTTTTCTATGCTAGTTTTTTGTCTCTGATCATTGATATCTTTGAGTTAAATACATCCAAACTCTGAATCACAATAAAGACCTGCAGCATTATTGAACACATCCATTGTGGCTGGACATCTATACAAACCCAACAGAGCTTCTTAGCTCTTCTATTCCACCAGGACTTAGAGAGTTTTAGCAAAGCCTAAGATGGCATTTTCATCATTTTCTTCTTTTACTTTGGTTGGGACCATGTGTAGGCTCCTTCTGGTGTGGAAGCACATTGTTTGCCTACATCTGAAGAGATCGTGGTTTTATGAGGAGGGTAGAAATTGCTGCAAAAAGATTTGCTAATATTTGCACAAAATAACATATTCTTTCCTTTTTCTATTTGAATTACTTCCCTATCCATCATGTCTTAATCATTGTTGTATCTTATGCCTTTTATTTGAGGCAAAATAAAAAAAAAATTTTTTTAAGATTTTGTTTATATATTTGGGAGAGAACAAAAGCAAGAGAGATCACAGAGGGAGAGGCAGACTCCTGCTGAACAGAGAGCCTGATGCAGGGCTTGATCCCAGATCCCTGGGCCAAAGGCAAACGCCTAACCAAATGAGCCACACAGGCACCCCTAAGATATAATTTTTTTTTCCAGAGGTTCTAGGTTTCTGTCACCAAGGTCACTAAGGACATATTGTGACCAACTACATATTACCACCTAGATTGAAGTGATAGTATGTATTTTTTTCTCTGTATTTTGAATTTTGGTCTAAACCTGATCAAAAGAATGGCTTTGAGATTTGTGTGTTCCTTTTCCGAACTTATGTGTTTTACCTATTTATTTTTGTAAACCTTAGGGACAAGTTCAGAATCAGGAAAGACCAATTTGCAAACTCATTATTCACCCCTAATTATTTATACATTTGAATTAAAGACATCTGCCTTCATTTATCTGTACCTGACAATGTGTTTGAATTTCCACAACTATATGTGGATTTTAGAGGTTTACATTTTGCTTTTTGTAGGCTCTGATCAAGATGTAACAAGGTATAGAGTCATAAATAGACACATAAGAGGAATCTTAGCAGGGAATTAGTGAATTATTAGCTGACCTCTGTTTTAGCTGAAGCCTACATCTTGACAGTTAATTTTTTTGACAACTATTTTTTATGATACAAAATGGTTCCTCTCTACTCTCATACTTCCATCCCTAGCCCCAGCACTACATGATGGCAGGCACATAACCTCTACCAGTCCTATGCTATTCCAGAAGTATTTTATTTGCTTTTTCACATCTGGTCTGACTTCATTGCTATTCTTAAGGGGCTTTGTATTGTGACTTTCTCACTTTTAATATGCAATTTCCTTACTAAACTGAAGTTTTGGCTTTTGAAAAAGTAATATACCTGCAATACATTTGTGAATGTAGTTTACCTTTGGCTGGAAAGACATTCTTCTTGCCTATCTATATTCAACATGTTCTCTTTCATATTTCACATTGCTATAAACACTAAAGCCAGGTTAGATTTTTGTTTTAAATTCAATTAGCAGAGTACATCATTATTTTCAGATGTAGTGTTCAATAATTTATTAGTTGCATATAACACCCAATACTCATCACATTGAACTGACACCAATGTCTTCGAGTGTTGTTTGATACTAAAAATGATAAACAGCAAGTCACTGCTCTTAGTAAGGATTTAAAGAAATAAAAGATATCAGATCTAAGCCAGGCGTGAAACACTGTGAGGAAATGAGTCTCTTAGATTCAAGTCTTTGGCTGCATTGAGGTAAGAGCAGTGAACATATAAGTTCACATACTTAATCCAAAAAATACTTATTTTTTTAATCCTATATAGGGCTGGAATAGGTTTAGTGATATTGATGTGTAGGCTTATGATCACAGTCCTGGGGATGCTGAGTGAGTTTACCCTTTCCTCGTCCTGGGTTTGGGGGGTAATTTATCCATTTAGGCAGTGGGTAAGTTGAAAGTGAGTACTGTCTTTGCAGAGAAGCTTCTAAGACTGAGTTCTCTGCTCTGTTCTGCCTAGATTCATAAGATCTTACAGGTGTCTGTCTCTGGATTCTCTCCTCTCCTTCTGTGTGTGGTGGGGATCCAGGTCTTCCCATGCTGTTCATTTGAAGCAGTCTAATATGGGAAAGAGCACTGTACTTGCATTCAGTATAACACATGGATGGCATTCTCCTACTGAAATATGTTAAAAAAAAAAAAAAAACCCTGCATCTCCAAATTGGAAGGTCAGCTACTTGATACTAAAAACTCAAATGAGAGCTATATATTGAGCTCATTGGGATGATTCTGCTAGATTATAATTCCCCACAGTTCTACTTTAGGTGTGTGACTAAGTGACCAATAATATCAGTCTGAAGGTCAGCTGGGATTTCCTCTTAATAGCTGGTCAAATGTCCATGGTTCCAAGGTTCAGAGACTAAGTCCTTCATGACTTGGTGCTATAAATTAGGAACAAAAGGAGAGGGATCTCATAGTCTTCTGGACATTTTTTTTTTCTTTTTGCTGGCTTCCAGGACCCTCTTACTCATATTTGTAGAAATAGAAGTTAGTTATTAAACTATTTCCCAATTTACACCTCCTTAATCTTTACCTCAGAACAAATACACTAATTCTTTAGAGCTATTTCTTGGAAAGTTATGATATGGACTTCAGAGGAGATGGAGAAGAAAGAACAAAACATCTTTTTTGGAAACCCTGAACATGTGAATTCTGTCCTACTGGAGGGATCTTGGGTGCTTCCTGGGAAAACAGTGGATTTGGATGAAACTGATTGTGGGTGGATCATCTGTACTCTCCCACTGACGCTGGACTCTATACAAAACAAATGTTTCCTAAGTACATTCCAGCATGTTTTCCTTACTTTCATATTTTCTGTGTCCTGGACATACACATTTGGAATGATGATAGGTATCAGAGGGCAGCTCTGAGAGAGTTTGCTGGGAAGAGGCAGAGAAAAGGCTTTGACAACTCTTTTTTTTTGTAGAGGTGGTCATGCAACCCTAATGTGGAACTATGCTGGAATTCACAGAAGCATTGCCCTATCTATGTAGAAGGCACTTATCTTTCTGGTGAAAATGCTTATTTGTTATTTGGCTTCATATCTACAAAATTCTGGGTGTTTTATTCTCCACCACTGAAAAGGAGCATAATATGGCCATCTTAAAGATCAATTGGCAAGTTGTGTCCCAGTACACTGAAAGGGTCTTAACTTTGATTGGCTTTTCAGTGTTTAAACTATGTCAAAGGCCGTTCCCAGAGTTGTGTTGAAATCTGGACTCAGCCAGGATTAGGCCTTGACATCTAGTGGTTTCCAATGCCTTTTCTCCAACTGGTGAGGTATACATCCAATTCAACCATTGTTTCTTGAGCCTCCCCTCATATGTGCCCCTTTACCAAAATAACTTCTGATAGATGAGGCAGAACATTGCCTCTTTGCTATGTCATTTACTATTTAAAAATAAGAAGCAAACAAAGAAATACAAGTATATAAGGAAGGTATGTTATATATAGACTATTATCAGGCAAAACCCTGAATTTCAGACTTCTTCCCCCAGCAAAAAAGCAATCACAGAATATATTTTCAACGTCTTTTGGCATGCTTTTTTTTTTCCAGTCTTTTCTTGTCTCCCCACCTCCTTGGATCCTGCCCTAAGGTTTTCTGTAAATGTTAAACTGCTCATATTTTGATGCTCTATATAATGTGATGAAAATTTGGATTAGGTCATCCTCACACAAGAATGTAATATAAATAAAAATGGATCTGGAAGATGAACAATTTTCCAATGGACAAGCAGAAATTAACCCTGGGCCCATGCCTTGATGAAAACCATGTACAAAGCCTCTCCAAGAGTCAAATTAAAGCCTTAACTCTAAATGAACCTGATTTGAGAAGAGGAAAAAGTCTCAGCAATAATTATGAATTTCAACTGCTGAGATCTTCTAAAATAGAGTTAAAGTAATCCATGAAAGATTTCTTTAAGAAATATGATCCTAATGGGGCACCTGGGTGGCTCAGTGGGTTAAGCCTCTGTCTTCGGCTCAGGTCATGATCCCAGGGTTCTGGGATTGAGTCCCGCTTCGGGCTCTCTGCTCAGCGGGGAGCCTGCTTCCCCCTCTCTCTGCTTGCCTCTCTGCTTACTTGTGATCTCTCTCTGTCAAAATAAGTAAACAAAATCTTAAAAAAAATAAATATGACCCTAACAAAACTACAGATAAGGAAAATAAGGAGGGATGGCTGGTTGAGTATAATTAAATGATGCTCAGCTTATGAGTGAGGTGTGCATAGGGTCAATCAAAACTTATGGGTCAGATGGAAGGAAAAGATCTCAGTATATGCCTTCTAATGGGAAATCAAGTCATGTAAATAACTTAGTGAGAAGATTGGCTGGTGGAACTGATGGCCAAAAAGAAGTGAAGTGATTGGGTTTTCAAAGAAAGCGCAATACCAATCTAAAATTAAGCATGTCGTATCACTGACAAGTAGGGTGGAAACACGGTTGGCAGGGCTGTTGCTCAAAAGTATGGCCAAGACTTCTCAGATACATTGACTGTTGAATTTCCGCTCTGCCTCTACTCCCTCTTCTGCTGGAACCAGTTTCAAATGCAGCTGACTTTTAGCAGGAGTTGTTGATAAAAATGCTGACTCTCAGCACCTTGACACTCAGGATTAATCTTTTTAAAAATACATTTTTTTCATCATAATGTGTTTCCCTTTAGGTTTTTAGTTTTGTCAGCAGTGAGAACAACAAAAATAATAATAAAAGAAAGGAGTAAACAGGGCGAGATCTACGGCCTTTTAAAAATCCAATTCTTTACACCTGTCCCAAAAGGCAATAAAGGACTATCTAAAAGTGCCATTTCCCAAAAGGGCCCATGGGTACCTAAGAAACCAGAACACTGGGGAGTAACAATGATTCCTGGGAAAAGCTGATGTAATCGACATTTTATTTTCTCCAAACAGATCAGAATGAAGGATTTCATTGCAGGGAAGAATGTCGGATTCTTGGCCACTCTGACAGGTGCTGGATGCCCCGGAATCCCATGCCCACCCGCTCCAAGTCCCCTGAGCACATGAGGAATGTCATTGCACTGTCCATTGAAGCTACTGCTGCTGATATTGAGGCTTATGACGACTGCGGCCCCACCAAGCGGACTTTTGCAACCTTTGGAAAAGATGTCAATGACCCCCCGGCTGAGGAGAGGCCTGCCTTGAAAGGCAGGAGAACTGTCGATGTGACCATCTGCAGCCCCAAGGTCAGCGGTGCTATCCGGGAGGCGGGCAATGGCTGTGAAGCTATTAGCCCTGTCACCTCCCCCCTGCACCTCAAGAGCCCTCTGCCCACCAAGCCCTCGGCGTCTTACACCGTTGCCCTGGCACCCCCGGCCCATGATCTGGAGCAGTATATCAACAATGGCCCATCTCGTCCCTCTGAAGCTGAACCCCGTGGAGCTGACAACGAGAAAGTCATGTATGAGGTCAACCCCACTCTGAAGGAAGGTCCTGACAAAGGGTCTCCTGGTGTGAAGCGTCTGAAGGATATCGTTCTCTAAAGCAGTCTCGGGGAAGAAGAGGGAGAAACCATGCTGGTTATCGAGGAAGCAGGAGCTGATTGTTTTGATTGCTCACCAATGGTTGGTTCTTGAGTGGTTGTTATTTCAGAGCTTTCCCTCAATATATTGTTTATAAGTGACTGTTATTCTGTGACAATCCCTCTCGTTTCAACAGGCAGCAGGGGTGTTCAGTTGAAGCAAATTAGCTTTGGCTTGGGTTGTTCATGGGGCCTTGATGTTGGGGAAACAGAGACAAATTCAGTTGTGAAAAGTATTATGTATGAAGTGTTTGAATTTATATATTTTTCTATGTCAAAATTATAATATAAATTACCATTGTCTGTGGAGGATTACATTTAAAAACAACAACAAAAACAAAAAAAGAGAAAGCTCTGGACACCTTTAATAAGCTTGCCACTGTTTTATAGTGTAGACAAGTTAATGGCCATTTATTGTGTACTATTCATTGATTCAGTGATGTGAAATTGAGCCCCCAAAAGGTTGTTTCTGAAGCTTGAGTACTTTCCAATGCCACTACTTTGCTGTGGACACCCCTGCTTTAAGAACCCTTTTGCCTGCTGTGCTATTGTTGTATTTGATATTGCAAATTGCTATGTGTGTGGTGATAGGAAAAGGCTTTTAGAAGTTGGTTTTTTTTTCTTAAAAAAATAAACTATAGACAAAAACAAAGTGCAAAAAACTGAGATGGCCAGTGAATGAGCGACACCACACATATAGATTGAAAACTTGGAAGATACTCACTCATGGAGGATACCCATGTACTGGTTACTCACCACCTTGCAGAATATTTCTCCTGCCTTTCAGTCTTTTGCCCTTATCAGTGATAGATCATTACAGAAAGTCATTTTTGGATATCCTGCTGTTCATTTTGCAGTTGTCAGAACTACTGTGCTGAAAGTTTTATGGCATCATTCTTTAAAATTTTCAGGCCCTGAATGGGAAAGTTGCTCCTGAAGTTATCAGTTTCCAGGCTTAGAAATTCCCTGTCTCCAATCATCTAAAACTCAAAAAGACTGAATCTATTTTGAGATCTAAATTAGCATCTTTTCCGACACACACTTCCTGATTCAGTGTTTCCCAGCCACAATTTGAATTAGACTGCAAAGCATGTTGGGGGCTGGAATTGAGAACTCCATGTTGCTCTGTATTGTTGGATAATAAATAGGAATAGAGTAAGAGTACAAAGTGTACATTTAGAAAAAGATAGGTGACCAGTAATAGCATCACTAATCCAATTATTGTGCCTTCTAAATGGAGACACTTGGACACTTGAACTCATCTTTTTATGACTAATACTTCTTTTTAAAATTAAAAATGTGAACAGGAAACTATTGAAAATCCTTTAGATTTAGCTAACTCTTTGCTGTAGGCTAAGAATACACCTTTTATTACTAACAAGTTTGTTACTCACATTCTTTTTTTGTTTAACATTTCTCCAACTCCCCCATTTAGTGTTTATTAATATTTAGTAGCCAACATAGTATTCTTGCAGCCTTAGAGTTCATTATTTAAAACTAAACAGATATGTCACATTTGCTCTGCCTTAGTCTTAAAGAAGTTGTTTCTAGAGCAACAAGTGTGGTTCTGTTCTCATTTGTTTCATTTTTTGAAATTCAAGAGTACCCAGAAAAAAGGCTTAGAGGTAAGACCATGAAAATGCAAAAAAAAAAAAAAAAAAAAAAAAAAAAAGGATTTATTTTCTTAAGTTTAGTTGAATAAGTGAGATCTTTTAAATGTTTTCGGTACTTTTGTCTGAGTTCTTGGCTTTATACATTACTAGGAATATTTTCCTTTATGGGAGGGAGGGTTTTGAGGGAGGCTGGTAGGTAAGGCAGTAGGGATGGGGTTAGGTAGGAGAGAATATTTCTGAAAAAGAACCCATAATGAAACTATAAATTCATCCTTCTTTCTTATTCTGTGCTGAATACTACCTCATGCAAAATACTGGTGTGGCTGAAAATACCCCTTGAGACTGATATAATTAGAGATTAATTACCATAAAGCTCATTTCATTAGCTCTCATATACTTTTTTCCCTCTCTGATTCATTTCATTTTAGCAGATTTTGAATTAGGTATATATTTGTGTTTTCAAGTGACTATTTGATAAACACATTAAAATTATTTTTTTCCTATAAGTTATGATGGGTGCCTATAGAATTTAGACTGTTCTTCACCTGATCCATCCTGATACTGTGTTGTTAGCTACCATACCAAGGTTACTTTCGAGTTAGATTTGACAGTTTTTGTACAGGTGTATTTCCTACTATGCTCAGAGAGAATGAGGGAGCTGAGAAGATTGTGGCAAGTGGGAATGTTAAATACTATATAGCTGTTGAGCCAGAGAGGGCACTGGCTGCCATGTCTCTTACCAGCCAGGTTGAAAATGGTTAGAGTAGCAGTGGTATTGATTTTGATATTTTCCCCCATTTTTTTCAGAACTCAGTTTCAAGCTACAGAACAATCGCCCCCCCCCTTTTTTATCAAAATACTTTTTTTCTCAGTGGGAAGTCAGAGATTTTTTGGGGGGGGGCTCCTAAACCCTTTATTGAGCATGTTCAGAGAATTCCCCTCTAAGGAAAGTATCTTTTTTTCCCTCTTTCTACAACTGTCTGATGTATACACACTCCCAGAAGCACAAGTGCGTCCTAGGAGGGCCTTGTAAGCTAGTTTTATAGACAAAATATGCTGCAAGCAGGAATTCTGTGCAAGGATCCTAGATTTCCTTTTGGCTCATCTTTTTCCCTTCTTCTTTTCAAGATGAAAAGCCACATAATGTCAGAGAACCAAATATTCTTCCTTTTCCCCCCTCTCTAAACATGTTACACATTTCAATGTAAGGGGGCAGTTTCAGTTCCTAAATTCTAGGGAGTTCTATTCCATCTATTCTGATGGCCCTTTTGGGAAGGAGTTGGTGTTGAGGCATGACTTGCTTTTCTCAACAGCTGCATTGGGCACATCCTTGGACAAGTAAACTTCTTCATGCAATATAAAGGCTTTAGTTTGCATTGATTGCTTTTTTCCAAATACGGGAATATGCTATATACAAAGAATAGGAAGAAGAAGAGAGCCACGCTGTGTGGAATCTCTTTTTTTTTCTATTCTATTGACTGATCTTTGGCCCTGTTCAGAATGAAACTCTCTTTGATCCTCTTAAAGCCAGTAGAGTAAATTGTGGTCCACCTCATTGTCCAAATAGGTAATAGGCCAAGGGATCCTGCAGTTCTTAAAAGGCAGTTGTTCTTGAAGTATAGTCTTTGAATCAGCAGCAACCACATCACGCGGGAACTTCTCAGAATTGATAATTCTCTGCTCTCACCCAGACCAACTGAAGCAAAAGTGCTGGCGTGAGGCCTAGTAATTCATATGGATCAGATGGCCTCTAAAGGTTGAGGGCTTGTTAAAACACAGGTTGATGGACCCCACAATTTGAGTTTCAGTGGGCCTGGGGTAGATCCTGGGTCTTTGCCTGGTTAAAAATTCCAAGGTGATGCTCCTGCTGATGATCCAGGGACCCCACTTTGAGTATCACTGCTCCAGAGTAAACCTGCCTAATAGAGCTAATTGCATGTAAGCTGCCCATTTAAGCTCATTTGTTGACATGGTGATCCGCTGATCATGAATCAAAACTGTTAAGGGGTATACAATGTAGAACTATGAAAATTAGCAACACCCAGTGTATCATCCTGATAGTGTTCCTTCAGTATACAACTGACTGTATGATGGGAATTCAATTGAACTTTTCATATTGTTCTTTTGTATCATTAACAAGCAAGAGAAAAGTGGTCCACTTGAGGCAGCAAGGACAAAGGGCAGTTTGGGGAGAGGCAGGGGGTTTAGGGGATAGCTCAATTGGGCATCCAGGGTGGGAAAAGGATTATTATTGTACATAATAGGAGTTCTAGTTGGAATTCCAAATTTAGTCTATGGGGATCATTTTGATGTTGAATGTTCCCCCAAAGCATCCTGACAAGTCTGGTCCACTTGGCTCTTTACCCAGGGTAATAAGACCCTAATTGACTTTCAAAACCTGGCATACATGAGCTTAAGAAGTCCATTGTATACAGTCCTAGTGTTTGCCTTCTCAGTAAAATTACATTTAAGGATGTCATTTCATGAGTCAAATTGTATCTGCTGACGCTGAAGTGTATTGAGATGTTGTTCTTTAGTTTAAGTATGTAACCAAGTAATATTCAAAGGGGATGTGTTGGGGGTGGGGCTGGGACTGGGTGGCTTTATATTGATAATGAAATATTCCAGAGCAAAACACATTGTCTTAATGAAGTTGTTGCAGCTCTCTTTGTTTTCTTGTGAGGCTGGAATTGGCCTGTGGGTCACTTGTGCAAAAGTGAGTTAATTTCACATAGAACTCATATTGCTTTTGTAAAACAAAGAAAATCAACCACCTTGTCTGAAATGTATATTGCAAAGCGCTCTTGGTAAAGAACAACCCACGAAAACCTGATCTTGATTGGAAAGCACTGTAGGTCATTAGGGAAAACTGATGATGCTGATTGTTGCTCCAGCTGTGTTGGCAATTAAAGATGACCTTGTTACTAACTGAAAGTTGCTGTCAACCTTAGCAAACAAACCAGCTAACTCCATTACAACACTGGTTAAGTAGATTTTTACTGGCACTGGATGGCGTTCAGCTGAGAAAGGCTAGGATACAAACTTTAATGACCAAGATCCAGACTAGCTCAAGCTAGATATTCAGCAACAAATACCTCCTTGTGCTATTTGAATGCTAAGGTATTGGTTGCAAAAGGCTTATGCCTTCGCTCCTCTAGTGAGGGGAATGAGCCTGATGACACTATTACTGTTTACCTGTCAAACCAGGGTGGAAATTTAGAGGGATGCAAGTGCAGTATGTCTCATTAAGCAGTCTCTGTTGCTGATTATATGAAGATGAAATCGTTGTATATGCTGATCTGTATGTTATGTACATTTTCACAGTGATTGAATCATTGTAAAAAGAAAAAAAGACAAAAAAGAATCACCACTGTCTATTTTATGAAAATGATAAAGCAGCTTTATTAAATTATTACAGTTATGTTTTAAATGGTGTTATCTGCCACATTGTTTCCTTTTATCTGGTGGTTCTCTGTTTCCCCCTTAAATGTGTTTTCTCTGCTTCAAAAATTTAATGCATTTTAGTATTAAAGGCTATTATGGAAAAATTGTTGAGTGTTGGGTGAAATGTGTCTTAGAGAGCATTGGCTGGCTCCAGGATGGAGTAACTATTAGGCCAAGGAGGTAACCAGCCCTTGGCGGGGTCACTGCTGTTCAGGCCCAGAGGGTTCCTCTTCCCTTTTCCACTTCACACTGTTGCCAACTCTCCAACTGAGGGGATTCTTCCTTTGACTAGTCTCCAGTCATTTCCTGAGTGCCTCCCCTCCTTCCCATCCCAGTTAATACCATTTTCTGAGGAGAGAGACCCATTCATATCTAGAATGGTAAAGAATTTTCTGGGTGGTACTTTAAACAAGAGCACTAAAACTATTCCTTAAGAATAACCATTTCAGGCCAACTTCACAGTGGGACTTCTTTGAAGAATTAATTTAAAAAAGGTGAGAAGTAGTAGAAGCTGACAGCAGGAGAAAAGAGAGTTTGAAACAAAGATGACCTGGCTGCCCTTTTGATGCCTTCGGGTTTGAACATGAAGCAACAGGCTCTGACTTTGCACATAACGAGGCTGCAGTATAAATCCAGATAATCTTTCTTTATCCAAACTGTTGTTCTCTGGGACTTAGCACTTGGACTGTAAGTATTCATTCTGGCTGCAACTGGCAGGGGAAAAAATCCCAGTAGAGTAAAAAGGGGGCATGACAGAACAGTTCCAAAGAGTGCCTTTAGTGGTTAAAGACCAACTTGCTTCAGCACGACCTAGTCTCTCTGGACTATTAAAAAAATGATCTCAAGGAAATCCACTCTTGCCCTGGATCTCCAGCTTCCTGTTACCTCTACCCACCTGTATTAAATTGAATGTGCTTCTCATCCCCCAGAATGAGCCCTAAAGCCATAGCAATAGCCAGATTCTTTTTTTTTTAAGATTTTATTCATTTATTTGACAGACAGAAATCACAAGTAGGCAGAGAGGCAGGCAGAGAGAGAGAGGAGGAAGCAGGCTCCCCGCCGAGCAGAGAGCCCGATACAGGGTTCGATCCCAGAACCCTGGGATCATGACCCAAGCTGAAGGCAGAGGCCTTAACCCACTGAGCCACCCAGGCGCCCCACAATAGCCAGATTCTTGACGCTGCAGTTTAACAGGTTTTATCAGAATGCGAGCACAGACCTGCTGGGACAAATGAAATCACATATGCAGATGTAAATACAGATGTTCACACAGACTCACAGATGTTCATAAAGATGTATTGGAAGGAGGCTGATGGGTCACTAGCTTGGAGGCCATGAAGTCATAGGAAGCCATTATGAGTGCTTATTTGTTAGCCCACACCAAAAGTGCAAGGAAAAGAAGTATCTCTTACCCTGTTCTATTTACCTTTTTTTTTTTTTTTTTGGCCCCAAAAAGGAATGGAAATTCCTCCTTAAAATAATATCCTTCAGGGAATAAGCAAGAAAAAGAAATCAGTTGTCACATGATGAAGGGCATTCATACATGGAACACAAGTACATTCAAGGTCATGGACAGCTACTGTACCTCTGCCAAAAGTGAGATAGTTACCAGATTAGAGTCATAACCTCAAAGCTATTCAAGTTTATAAAACAAAACAAGGCAAATGATTAAAATAATAAACTTCTTCATTTTGGTAACAAAGTACTTGTGACTCATTTCAGATGTCATTGATTTTTGCTGTGTGTGGGGTCAAGAAACCATGGTGGGAAACTTCTAAGAGGGAAGCTTCTGATAAGAGGTGACAGCTGCTCTAAGGATAGATAGGACTACCTATTTTCATTATTTTGGTTTTGGGGTATAGATATGCCACCATTTGTAAGGGGATGGGACCCTTAACCTGTGAAACAAAATTGTCCTGAATGGGACTGGAGAGGTGTTCTCTTAGAGTTTTAAGTCCTAACCTTACTTTATGTAAGTAGGTCAGGGTTACTTGCATGTTTCGCACATTCGTCATGTGCTTCTTTTGATGTGGAGGAGGATGACTGAGAAGTGATGTAAGATTCTCTTAATGACATGCAATTATTGGCTTGCTGGCTATAACCCTACCTCATTCTCTCAATGATCAGTGTGTTGGGGAGTCAGTCCACAGAGCCCTGTTGGAAACCTCTGCTGTTTCTGCCCAAAGGTGAGGGGGAAACTGTGGCAATGGCCCCAGCATTTCCCTACTTTCCTTCTCTCTGTGTGTCAGTGTCTTGACTTCCCCCCAGGTGCCCAAAGCCTTAATTTTCCTTAGATGTCCAGGTTTTCCAATATGCTCCCTTTTCCCCAACCAGAGTTCTCTTTTCTTGTGATTTTCTCCCCCACTTCCTTTTCCACTCTAGATTACCTCTAAAATGTAGCCACATCCCATTTTTCTAGAGATCTTTTCTCTGCTGGATACAAGGAAGCCAGAATTTTATGTGCCAGACATTTTAGAAATATCATCTCATTTTATCCTCACCGTAACCTTACATAGTAGATGATGATTATCTCCATTTTATATACACATAAATTGAGCCTCAGAGAATTTAGGGGACTTGCCCAAGGTTACATAGCTACTAAGCGGCAGAGTTAGGACTCAAAACCATGTCTGTCTACTTAGAAATTATTACTCTTTTCAACTACTCTTAAGAGATAAGTAACCAACCTGATATGTTCTTCCTTACTAGAATATTAATAATAGGATGCTAATGTCTTAAAACATACTGACATTTTAACTGAGATCTTTGAGAACCCAATGTCATGGTCCAAAGAAGTGATTGTAGCAGTGGGACTTTTAAGCCAGAGGGCTTTTGATCAGCCTCATAGGCACCTTGCTACTCTCTCTATACCCAGTGTCTGCCTTTCAAGTTGCATTAGTCATGCATGACAGGACTATGGCTCCTTTTAGAGTCTGTGCACTCTAGCTAGTCAACAGCCCTTGAAATGAAGGTCTGGTAACCCTATATTCATCAGTCCCTCTGGGTTTCAAGCAATCTGTCAAGGCTGGATTCATGTGTGTTACAGGTCAGCATAGCTGGAGTCAATCCCAATATATGTTCACAATAGGCTCTGGTGACTTTTTAGATCCAGGAAGTTGATTGAGAACAAGGGAGGTTGAGGGCTATAAAGCAGGGTGATAGTGGTCATGGGGAGGAGAGGCATATCTGAAAAAGAAATTGAAACCCCAGTTTTTCACAGGAGAGATATCAAGGAGTTAAAAAATTGCTGGGAAAATTGGCTGAATCAGTTGTGAGCACTTGGCTGCCAGAGGCCTAGGAATTGGTTCGTGTGCCTGCCTCATAGCTCAGGTATAATTGAAGAAGTGTTGATAGGCTCCCAAAGGCCCTTTATCTTATTCTTCCCAGTCAGCAAGGGCCCTGACAGAGAGCTAAGCCTGGAAGTGCGGTCAGACAAGGGAAAAAATGGGAAGGGAGGAATGATTTCAATTATACGCATAAAGTCTTTGGTAATGAATTCATCAACTTCCTCAAAGGAGGTCTTGAGATAAAGAATTTAAAGATAAATCCATTTTGATATTCCTGTTGAAGTGTTCTTGTCCAGTTTGCCTTGGTGGCATAGCACTTTCTCAGTCTGGGATGTAGTTTTCAGGATTTTGGATGTCAGAAGTGAGTAACATGCAATGCTAAGCACTGAGATGCTTTGCCAACACTCTTCTAGCCTTTTTTTTTTTTTAGCAGAAAAAATATGGAGTTTCAGAGACTGAGACAGAAGTATTTTATATCCCCAAATTAACACACTGGAGCTTTTCAGAAAATGTCTAATAAACTCTCCTCATTCCCACTGCCACCACTGTTGTCTGGGCCATAGCATCCCTCATCTGGATGACTGAAATAGTCTCCTAATTTATCTCCTTTCATCTACCCTGCCTCTTTATTGCATTCTTCACACTGCAGCCAGAAGAATCTTACTAAAATATGATGCTGGTGAAATTATAACTCTGCTTTAAACCTCTCAGTGATTTCTCTCAAGATGAAGTCCAAACTCATTAACATGGACTAAGGTGTTTTTCAGTTTTTTGGATGGCTCCCTATAGTAAAGAATTCATTTTCAAAAGATTTTATTTATTTATTTGAGAGAGAGAGAGAACATGAGCAGGGGAAGAGGCAGAGGGAGAAGTAGACTCCTTGCTGAGCAGGGAGCCTGGTGTGGCATGACCTGAACTGAAAGCAGATGTTTCACCAACTGAGCCACCCAGGCACCCCTAAAGAATGCATTTTGCATCATGACTTAGTATCACACATGTATAACTGAATCAAATATTTCACAAACAATACTCATCTTTGTAACCTGCAGTGAACTTTTGAGATTTTCTATTCACATCTGTATGCCAATGGTCAGCAAACTTTTCCTGTAAAGGGCCAGATGGTATATATTTTAGGTTTTGTAAACCATAGAGTCTCTGTCACAACTGTTAAACTTTACCAATTCAGTCGTGTACACAAATAGTTTCATTTATAATTCCTAGGACTTTGTGAATCCTCCAAAGATGCCCCTGGTTTTCAGATGCAAAGCACCCCACACTCTGTTCCAGGTAGAAAGCACTCTAACTAGAGACATTTCGTTACCACACAGTGTCTTACCTACAGGTCCAGATCCTGAGCAGCTCCACACCATTGTCCCCTTTATATGTCACACTTAATGTTTTTCTTATATTTCTTCTCCTTGAAGTATTTATGAATGAGGTATTTATCTAATCTTGATTAGCAGGCAATGAGAATAATTTTCATGATCATTGGAGAGAGGGAAAAAAATCCAATGAGTCACAAAACGAGCTCTATCCCTTTTCTCTCCTTCTCTCTCTCTCTCTCTCTCTCTCTCTCTCTCTCTATATATATATATATATATATAATGTTCACATGTATGTATGTAAATAAGTAGGTACATACATATATATGAGAAGTAAGGCACAGTTTAACATAAATTAAATCTCTATCCCAACTTCACAAAATGAATCGTTACAAAGAATGCAGCTTCAAGGGAGAAAGAGGTACCCTTGTTTCAGAGCACAATAGTTTGAGTTTTTAGATTATATGGCCTACAGACCTTATGCATTTTGAAGGAGAATGCTGAGGTTCAAATCTTACAGCTAGCTGTGTAGTTGTTTATTTATACAGTTTCTTTCCTGACTTCTTATTCTTGTGTTTACCATGGGTATTTAAGAAATTGGGCCAATTATTTTCCTCTTTAGCCTGCCTCTATCTTTCGCCTATCTTCAAGCATTAATCCATATCTGAGCTTCCTAAGAATTCTAGCTGTGTCCAACTGCGTTCTACACTGAAAAGTAGAAGGCAATATCATTCATATATCATGTATCATAACTCTACCTCTACAACCTTGAGCCCATTG
This sequence comes from Mustela nigripes, assembly GCF_022355385.1. Lineage (NCBI taxonomy): Eukaryota > Metazoa > Chordata > Mammalia > Carnivora > Mustelidae > Mustela > Mustela nigripes. Next base: position 46,598,504 of record NC_081575.1, read on the forward strand.
CACATGGCCTGAGCTTTGAGGGGTCTGGGGAAAGCATCACTTCTGAATGCTTGCTGAATATAAAACTTTTTGAAGAATGGATTGGGGTGATGGCCATGAAGAGGGTAAGACGTGATCCAAGCTGGATACATTCTTTACTGCCTCTTATACAGGGTGGATGATACAGGCATGTTCCATGCCTTTAACAATGTTGATCTCTTGCAGCACTTTGAAATAATCAACTTGTTCTTTTTTATATGTATAAATTAGGGAGATAATTGTTCTTCTACAAGCTAAATGAGGCAAAAGGAAATTCTAATTGGTCCTGGGAAAAGTAATTAATGGGTCAGAACAGGTCTATCCATTTTTTTTTTTTTTGAGGAGTACTCCCTGCATGAATGGACTATAGGCAAACGCCCTCTCTTTTCTGTTCCCTGATCAAGTGTGGTATGCTAATTCTGGGGTTCAGGACCATCTAAGCAACTTAGAATTCCTTCCCATTGGCAGAAGGCTGGAAACAGAGTAAGGAGTATCTGCAAATTGGGCCTTGAGGTTTTTTATTATGAAAATTTTCAAACATACATAGTAGTTGAGAGAATAGTGTAATAAATGTAATGTCCCCATCATCCAGCTTTAAAAATTATCAGTACACTTGGGCTTGGCATTTCATAGAAAATGAAGGGAAATGTGAAACCTGGGTTAAACTTTGTCTTTTGGAATTTTGACATTTTGGTCTCCCTGCAATCAGAAGGCTCAGCATATGATTAGGTCCAAAAATCATATGCTATTGAAATCAAATCCTATTTCTGGTCCAGAAATAGGAAGCATCTCCAGGTTTTGCAGACTGAAGAACATCTGAGGGGAGAGAGGGGAAGGAAGATAACTTTGAAAATTGGAAAAATTCTACAGAGGAAAAGTAGAAGACTCCGAGATTTTGGTGGAACACAACCCTTCAGAGGTTATAGTGTTGGCATATTACAGTTAACTTCTTTCTCCCTGAAGTTTTCAGCTTTGTTTATTCATTCTACTTGGGGCTTTTCCTCCTTTCCTTTTGATAAAACACTAATTCACTTTTATATTTTAGCACTGAGATCTGTGGGAAAATTGTACATTTTGCCAATAGCTCCTTTTCAGTTACTGTTTTTTATACAGTGCATTTTGTAGTGCATTGACTTTTTGAAGTTCAAGCACTAGGTTTCTTGAAAGATGGACAGTCTTTACTGTAGTGTTTCCCCATAGAATAAATCTCAAACTTAACTTTGCACCACTTTCACTACTCTTATCCATGAACTGTGATTGTGTTAGGGGAAAAAAATTTGTGTATTTATGTGTGTGTGTGTGCGCACGTGCATGGGGAAGGGTGCTTAGGAGTTTCTGGGATGGGGTGAGAGAGAAGAGGATGTACTTAAAAATGTTTCCACTCTTTTGGTCAGCAGTTGTTGCCAAAAAAGTATCATACTTACAAAGACTGGTATAATTTTGTGTAGAAAATAGGTATTTTGGCACAAAGAACTCTCTGGTAAGGTTTTATCAGGGAAGGTCATGTTCATTTGCCATGGATTGTGGTAGTGGTGTGGAGGACTAGTCTGGACACTAGAACCTCCACCCAGGTGGAGCTTGAGTAGATTATATGGTAATTTTGTTTTTCACTTGCTTAGTTTCAGATGGCGGGTCAAATATTTGGCCTCTTGAGGTCTGCAAAGGCAGCTGAAGATGTTTTAAATCTCTCCCAGCACTTTGTCAGGGAACTGCACCTGGCTTTGATAAACCATAGAGTAATGTGATCAAAACAGCAACCTCAGTCAGAAGGCAGTGAGAACAAGAAGGCTTTTCTTCCCAGGACAGCATAAGAGAATTGTAGGTTTGGAAACTGCAGGTTCCTAATGACAGTAGCACTTCTGAGAGGCTTTCCCTGTCTGTCCTATCTGAAGTTTCAGTAACCCGCTAGATATTTACTATCCCCTTAGCATTTATTACAATCCGACACAATATACAGATGTTTCCCAGCAATGTGACACAAGTAAGAAAGCTTTGCTGAGACAGAGGCTTTCATTTTTTCATCTGACAGCTCAGGCCCAACCCAAAGGAGGTGAGATTCAAAGACATTTCCAAAAAATAGATCTGCTATGCAGATTGGCCCTATTTGACATTCCTAGGTACAGTTGGCCATATGGGGATCAAGTTCTCACATGGGGCCTTATGAATGGCATATCATAGAGTGGCAGAGCTTAAATAGTATTAGCCACAGTTTTTTGAGCATTTAGTATGTGCCAGGCCCATCAAAATGAAATATATATATTGCTATTTAGTCTATCCCACATGACAACAAGATAGTTGCTATTATCAGTATTCGCATTTTGTAGATGAGAAAATGGAGGCTTGTAAAGCCTTTACTTGATTCAGGTTCAAACATCCAAAAAAGTACCAGAAATGGGCTTTCAAAACCAGCAGCCTTATCTGAAAACCCATGGTTTTAGCCAGCATGTTATGTTTGATTTCTGAGCTGAAAGAGACTTAGTGGTCATTGAACTCCCTAATTTGACAAATGAGGCGGGGGAAACACACACAGGGAAGGGAAATGACTGGGCTGTAAGATCCACAAATACACGAGGGCAGAGATCATAACTATTTTGCTTACCACTGTAGACCCCAGTGCCAATTTCAGGCCCCACTACCAATTTCAGGATCAAGCCTATAATGCTGAATGGATAGACAATAAATTAGCAAAATGGAAGGCTTGAATCATGGATCTATGAGATCTCTTACATGCCTGACATTCTATTTCATTTGAGCCTCAGATACTCAATTGCTAAAGGTATATACACAACATTCTATGTAGTGAGGGAGGCCATGGGCATGAAAAATCAAATTTCAGTAGCTTTACAGTTCCTCATGATGGAGGGCTGGTACAGAATAGAGGGACAACATTCATTTATTTGTTCTACAAACAGTTTTTCAGATCCTAACCTGTGCTAAGCACTGCACTAGGTTCCAATGGCACAGATGTAAATGAGAGCTAGTTTTCATGTATCTGTACAGGGTCTGTTCTAAGGCTTTATGTATAACCAGCATATTTGTAATGTGTGTATATATATATATATATATATATATAATTATATTTATGTGTAATTAGCATATTTGTATTGAACACTTCTTGCATGCCAGGTATGTTCTGGGATGCATAATTGAACATAATTGAACAAAACAGACAAAAATTCATGTCCTCATGGAATTTATACTCTAATCTTCATGACGCATTTATGAGGTTGAGTCTATCTTTAGGCCCATTTTATAGATGAGGAAGCTGAGACAGAGAGAGATAATTAACCTGTTCAAGATCTCACTGGCACAACCAGGCTTAGGCTAAGGGAGTATGGTTCTTTTTTTTTTTTTCCAAAGAGTTTATTTATTTATTTGACAGACAGAGATCACAAGTAGGCAGAGAGGCAGGCAGAGGTGGAGGGGTCGGGGGGGGGGGGAAGCAGGCTCCCTGCCAAGCAGAGAGCCTGATGCAGGGCTCCATCCCAGGACCCTGAGATTGTGACCAGAGCCCGAAGGCAGAGACTTAACCCACTGAGCCACTCAGGCACTCCGGGAGTATGGTTCTTAAGACTACTTCTAGCTATTTCTATTGTCTTTCAAAAAGGAAGAAGAGTCTTTGCACTCAAGTGGCTGATGGGCTATCTGGGGAGACTAGGCAAGAAAATTAACTGTATAACAAAAATAGCAGTAGCTAACCCTTATTGAGGGCTTACTCTGTTCCAGTCTTTGTGTTAAGAATTTGACATAGTTTCTTTCATTTCATTCTCCTAATGACCTAAAGGGTAAATAACATTATGATCCCCATTTTACAGATGAAACGGTTGTAGACTTTCCATATCCTTAACTGCTGTAATGTAGGGTTTTCCAAATAAGTGTTTAAAATACGTTATCCAAATACAAGAGCACAGTCCAACTTACAGAGTAACAAAGTTGTAACCTCTCCACCCCAAGCCTTTGTTTTTACTTACTTTCAAACCACTAATGCTGTATTTTGGCCTTTGGTAGCTTGTCCTTACTGTAGGAGCTACCTGCTTTGCCATGACAGTCTTCTCTGAAAGTCCACTTCAGTTAGCTGCTCAGTTTCTGAGATATTTCTGGCCTGATGTCTCTAGAAGTTCTGCCAGATTTTACTGGAGCTGGAGTCTGCTGTTGTAACAGTATTTTTAGGGAATTAAAAAAAATGGGACTGTGTCCCTCCAAGAAGCAGCAGCACGATGTAGTGGCTAAACTTGTAATCTTTAGACTCTTATGGCCTAGAGTTCAAATCCAGTCTACTATCTCTTTCTAGCTTGGCAAGTTACTTAAACTTTCTGCTTAAAACCTTAGTTTTCTAGCACTTAAAGCAAATTCTAGAAGCTTTAAGAGGAGGGCAAAGTCTATATTTAAAAATGGACTAGGAGAGCTACTTATTTTTTTCAGTGCTGTGTGTGAGTATGTGTGTGTGCATGTACGCACGCATGTAGCATGAACGTGAAAGTACAGACCCAGTCTCATGGTCTTTAATTCCCCAGCCCAAGTGGCTACAAAATAGAGAAGTATTCTTCCCATTCATTCAGCCATCCTTTATGATTTTCCCTTTAGAAAGTACCATATAATAGAATCACACATATCTATCCTCATAATGAGTTCACTTTTGACCACATTTGTTAAAATGAATATCAAATAATGATTTTCCAATTATTTTCAAATGTTAGCCAACTTTATATCCACCTCTAGTTATAATGTAACAGTTGAACATTAATATTTATTACTAGATGTTAGCAATTTTACAGAGCTTTGCTTCAAATGTTTGGTGCCTCACAATCTGTTGGCACAGAAAGTGTAACAAAGCAAATGACAGGAGAGCAGATGATAATGGAGTCTGATGGTTCATTTTTAAAAGGGAAACCTATTTCCAGAGAGAACATCTGTTCTTAATGTGGAGTGTAGAGCCATAGCTGGAGCTGCTATACTTTTAGCAGATGAAAGTAGTGTGGACTGGAAATCCACAGAGCATGGGAGACTGAAGTTTGTCACCTCACCAGTTTGCTTCCTAGATAGTTCCTTGTCTAGTAGTCTTGAACCTGAAAATGCCAAATGCACATTGTCTTCTGAGTAAAAAGACCTTCCCATGTCTCAATTTCAATATTACTTTTGTTGAGAGACTCATGGCTCAGATAGTTACATGTTTCCTTCTACTGTATACATGGGAAAATCGCAGTCCATTTGTCTGTAGATGCATTTGCGAGAATTGAATGATAAAGTCATGGCTATCACATATGGAAAGAATCTATCAAGACAATTAACTTTCCCCTAACCATAGCAGGATTGGTCCCTCAATAATCAATCTGGCCTTTGTCCAGTTTCACATTAAAGAAAAAGCATTTGCAATATTCCCTTTCACATTAGACTGTTAGCCTCCTGATTGTAATATGCTTTCTTTATTCCCTCTCCCCACCTTTTCTTGGTCAATAGTTCTCTTAAGATAATGAGATCTATTCTGTGTTGTTACTCAAAGATCTAGAAGTAAAACCTTGTTATAATATGACAGGACTGTGCTAAAAGAATATTGTGTGTTAGTAACTTTCCATTATGTTAACTTCCTGTTGTGTCCAGAAGTGGAAAACATAGAGCCTTTGACAAAACAACTAGTTTTTTAACAGCCTCACTTAAACATAGGTAGTTGCATTCTGAGGGTTACATTTAATGGAATATATTTATATTTTGAAAATGACAGTTAAAATGTAATTTGGAAACTCTAAAACTCTGTGCCAAAGTGTCATTCCTGTCTCTACCAGGAAAGGACAATATATTTAATATATTTGACTTAGTACCTATGGCTGATGGGCTATTGGACACTAGAAATATATAGAGGGATAGATTGAGATAAGAGAGGCCAGTAATTCACTCTCACTTATCAAATTATATTTAATTCAGAGTTATGAATATGCCATAATAAACACAGTGCTATGATTTGTAGCTGAGCATCAATAAAATAAGATGAATATGAGTGGTGAATAAAACAAGCAATAACTAGAAGAGTTCCAAAAATTACTATAAGTAAAGACTTTTCATCACATAGCCTTCTGTGTCTCTGGGAAGAAGATATTTTTAACTCTTATTTTATTACTTTATTTTATTAAGATATAATGTATTATTTGCTTTAGGGGTTCAGGTCTGTGAATCATCAGTTTTACACAATTCACAGCACTCACCATAGCACATACCGTCCACTCCCCAAGGTCCATAACCCAGCCAACCTATCCCTCCCCAACCTCTCAGCAACCCTCAGTTTGTTTCCTGAGATTAAGAGTCTCTTATGGTTTGTCTCCCTTCCCGGTCACATCTTATTTCATTTTTTTCCCTCCCTTCCCCTCATGACCCCCCATCTGGCTTCTCAAATTCCTCATATCAGAGAGATCATATGATAACTTATGACATATGATAACTTATCAAATGATAACTGATTGACTTATTTCACTTAGCCTAATATCCCCCAGTTCTATCCACATCATTGCAAATGGCAAGATTTCATTTTTGATGGCTGGATAGTATTCTCTTGTATATATATACCACATCTTCTTTATCCATTCATATGTTGATGGACATCTAGGTTCTTTCCATAGTTTGGTTATTGTCCATAACTATTTTCCATAGTTTAGTTATTGTTTGGTTATTTGGACATTGCTGCTATAAACATTTGGGTGTGTGTGCCCTTTCAGATCACTTTGTATCTTTATGGTAAATACCGAGTAGTGCAATTGCTGGGTCGTAGGGTAGCTCTATTTTCAACTTTTTGAGGAACCTCCATGCTGTTTTCCAGAGTGGCTGCACCAGCTTGCATTCCCACACTCCCACAGTGTAGGAGGGGTCCCCTTTCTCTGCATCCTTGCCAACATCTGTTGTTTACCAACTTGTTGATTTTAGCCATTCTGACTGGTGTGAGGTGGTATCTTACTGTGGTTTTGATTTGTATTTCCCTGATGCTGAGTGATTTTGAGCACTTTTTCATGTGTCTTTTGGCCATCTGGATGTCTTCTTTGCAGAAATGTCTGTTCATGTCTTCTGCCCATTTCTTGATTGGATTCTTTGTTCTTTGGGTGTTGAGTTTGACAAGTTCTTTCTAGATTTTGGATACTAACCCTTTATCTGATATGTTTTTTGCAATTATCTTATCCCATTCTGTCAGTTGTGTTTTGGTTTTGTTGACTGTTTCCTTTGCTGTGCAAAAGCTTTTGATCTTGATGAAGTCCCAATAGTTCATTTTTGCCCTTGATTTCTTGCTTTTGATGATATTTCTAGGAAGAAGTTGTGGCTGAGGTCAAAGAGGTTGCTGCCTGTGTTCTCCTCAAGGATTTTGATAGAGTCTTGTCTTACACTGAGGTCTTTCATCCATTTTGAGTCTATTTTTGTGTGTGGTATAAGGAAATGGTCCAGTTTCATTTTTCTGCATGTGGCTGTCCAATTTTCCCAAAACCATTTGTTGAAGAGACTGTCTTTTTTCCATTGGACATTCTTTCCTGCTTTGTCAAAGATTAGTTGACCATACAGTTGAGGGTCCATTTCTTTGCTCTCTATTCTGTACCATTGATCTATGGGTCTGTTTTTGTGCCAGTACCATACTGTCTTGATGATGACAGCTTTGTAATAGAACTTGAAGTCTGGAATTGTGATGCCACCAACTTTGGTTTTCTTTTTCAACATTCCTCTGGCTATTTGGGGTCTTTTCTGGTTCCATATGAATTTTAGGATTATTTGTTCCATTTCTTTGGGGAAAAAAATGATGGTATTTTGATAGGGATTGCATTATATGTGTAGATTGCTTTAGGTAGCATAGATATTTTCACAATATTTGTTCTTCCAATCCATGAACATGAAATGTTTTTCCATTTCTTTGTGTCTTCCTCAATTTCTTCCATGACTACTCTATAGTTTTATGAGTACAGATTCTTTTCTTCTTTGGTTAAGTTTATTTCTAGGTATCTTATGGTTTTGGGTGCAATTGTAAATGGGA
>NC_081575.1:46606617-46619261 GCF_022355385.1 Mustela nigripes
TGAGGTCTTTTCTGGTTCCATACAAATTTTAGGATTATTTGTTCCATATCTTTGAAAAAAATTGATGGTATTTTCATAGGGATTGCATTAATTGTGTAAATTGCTTTAGGTAGCATAGATATTTTCACAATATTTGTTCTTCCAATCCATGAACATGAAATGTTTTTCCATTTCTTTGTGTCTTCCTCAATTTCTTCCATGACTACTCTATAGTTTTATGAGTACAGATTCTTTTCTTCTTTGGTTAAGTTTATTTCTAGGTATCTTATGGTTTTGGGTGCAATTGTAAATGGGATTGACTCCTTAATTTCTCTTTCTTCTGTCTTTCTGTTGGTGTATAAAAATGCAACTGATTTCTGTGCATTGATTTATATCCTGACACTTTACTGAATTCCTGTACAAATTCTAGCAATTTTGGAGAGGACTCTTTTGCGTTTTCCACATAAAGTATCATATCATCTGCAAAGAGTGAGAGTTCGACTTCTTTGCCAATTCAGATGCCTTTTATTTCTTTTTGTTGTCTGCTTGCTGAGGCTATGGCTTCTAATATTATGTTGAATAGCAGTGGTGATAGTGGACAGTGCTGCCATGTTCCTGACCTTAGGGGAAAAGCTCTCAGTTTTTTACAACTGAGAATGATATTCCTAGTGGATTTTTCATAGATGGCTTTGATGATATTGAGTTATGTACCCTCTATCCCTACACTGTGAAGCGTTTTGATCAAGAAAGGATGCCATACTTTGTCAAATGCTTTTTTAGCATCTATTGAGAGTATCAGATGGTTCTTGTTCTTTCTTTTATTAATGTATTGAATTGCATTGATTGAATTATGGATATTGTACCAATCTTGCAGACCAGGAGTAAATCCCACTTGGTGGTCCTGAATAATCCTTTTAATGAACTGTTGGATCCTATGGCTAGTACTTGGGTAAGAATTTTTGAATCCATGTTCATCAAGGGTATTGGTCTGTAATTCTCTTTTTTTGATGGGGTCTTTGTCTGGTTTTGGGATCAAGGTAATGCTGGTCTCACAAAATGAGTTTGGAAATTTCCCTTCCATTTCTATGTTTTGGAGTAGTTTCAGGAGAATAGGTATTAATTCTTCTTTAAATGTTTGGTAGAATTCCCCTGGGGAGCTGTCTAGACCTGGGCCCTTGTTTCTTGGAGAATTTTAATAACTGCTTCAATCACCTTACTGGTTATGGGTCTGTTCAGATTTCCTATTTCTTTCTGGTTCAGTTTCGATAGTTTATATGTCTCTAGGAATGCATCCATTTCTTCCAGCTTGTAAAATTTGCTGGTGTATACTTGCTCATAATATGTTCTTCTAATTGTTTGTATTTCTTTGGTGTTGGTTGTGATCTCTCCTCTTTCATTCATGATTTTATTAATTTGGGTCATTTCTCTTCTTTTTGATAAGTGTTGCCAGGGATTTATCAATCTTATTAATTCTTTCAAAGAACCAGATCCTAGTTTTGTTGATTTGTTCTACTCTTTTTTTGGTTTCTATTTTACATTGATTCTGCTCTGATCTTTATTATTTCTCTTCTACTGCTAGATTTAGACTTTTTTTCTTTCTTTCTTCCTTCCTCTCTCTTTCTTTCTAGTCCCCTACAATTTTTTGTGTTATTGTCTATGTGTTCCTTTGATTTCATTATTAATTGGTTTTTATAATTGGCTGATCCCATGTTAGGGGCATAGATATTTTAAATTTTTAGGTCTCCTTGTTGGACAGACCCTTTAAGTATTATATAATATCCTTCCTCATCTCTTATTATAGTTTGGTTTAAAATCTAATTTGTCTGATATAAAGATTGCCACCCCAGGTTTCTTTTGATGTCTATTAGCATGGTAAATGTTGTTCCACCCCCTCACTTTAAATCTGGAGGTGTCTTTGGATTTAAAATGAGTCTCTTGAAGACAGAATATTGTTGGGTCTTGGTTTTTTTTTTTTTTCCCATTCTGATACCCTGTGTCTTTTGATAGGGGCATTTAGTCCTTTTACATTCAGGGTAACTATTGAAAGACACGAATATAGTGGCATTGTATTATCTGTAAGGTGACTGTTGCTGTATATTGTCTCTCTTCCTTCCTGGTCTGTCACTTTTAGGCTGTCTCTTTGCTTAGAGGACCCTTTTCAGTATTTCCTGTAGGGCTGGTTTGGTGTTTGCAAGTTCTTTTAGTTTTTGTTTGTCCTGGAAGCTTTTTATCTCTCTGTTTTCAATAACAGACTAGCTGAATATAGTATTCTTGGCTGTGTATTTTTCTCATTTAGTGCTCTGAATATATCATGCCAGTCATTTCTGGCCTGCCAGGTCTGTGTGGATAGGTCTGCTGCCAAACTAAGATTTCTACTATTGTATGTTGCAGTCCTCTTCTTCCAAGCTGCTTTCGGGTTTTTCTCTTTGTTACTGAGACTTGTAAGTTTTAGTATTAGATGACAGGGTGTTGACACATTTTTATTGATTTTTTGAGGGGAGTTCTCTGTGCCTTCTGGATTTTGATGCTTGTTCCCTTTGCCATATTAGGGAAATTCTGTGCTATAATTTTGTTCCAATATAACTTCTGCCCCTATCTCTCTTTCTTTTTCTTCTGGGATCCCAATTATTCTAATATTGTTTCAGCTTATGGTATCCCTTATCTATATCTCAAATTCTTCCCTCATGGTCCAGTAGTTGTTTATCTCTCTTTTTCTCATCTTCTTTATTCTCCATCATATGGTCTTTTATCACTAATTCTCTCTTCTGTCTCATTTATCCTAGAAGTAAGAGTCTCCATTTTTTATTATACCTCATTTATAGCTTTTTAAATTTCAACTGGATTAGATTTTAGATATTTTATTTCTCCAAAAAGGGATTTTATTTCTCCAGAAATGGATTATCTAGTATGATCCATGCTTTTCTGGAGCCCATCTAACACCTTGATAATCTTCATTCTGAACTCTAGTTCTGACATCTTACTAATGTCTGTATTGATTTGGTCCCTAGCCATTGGTATGGCCTCTTTTTCTTTCTTTTTTTTTTTTTTTTGAGGTGAGTTTTTCTGCTTTGTCCTTTATCCAGATAAGGATAGATGAATGAGAGAACAAATACTAAAAGAATGACCCCAGAAATATATACACTAACCAAATCGGAAGAGACCTGAGATGAGGGGGAGAAGAAAGGAGAAAAAGTTACATCTATCTATCTATCTATCTAACTATATATATGTATGAATTTATTATTATTATTAGACTGGAGAATAGAACATAGCCACACAGTTGGTTTTGGATGTATTTTGGTCTGTTAGAAGAAACTGCCTCCCAAAATTTCAGAGAAAGAAAAGCTTATATATATACAAAAATAAGGGTAAACATGATAAAGTGTTGGAATATGTCTATAAATATAAAAACTACAAGAGATTCTAAGAAAGGAATTGATAAGAAGTTGGTTGAAAAAAGAATGAATGTGATCAGGCTGGAGACTAGAAAAAGCAATGTGCTAGATTTAGGGTATATTTTGATCTGTTAGAAGAAATTGTATTTCAAAATTTTACAGAAAGAAAAACTTATATGTTACAAAAAATGATGTTAAATGCAATGAAGGGTTAGAATATGAATATAGCAATGAATATTTAAAAAGATTTTTAAAAAACATATTGATAAGATAAAGTTGTTTAAAAAGGTTAAAATAGGAAAGAGGAAACATTTAAAAAATAGAATAAGAAAAAATATATAATTAAAAAAAATTAACTTTGAAAGATTGAAGAATCATGGGAAAAGAGCCATGAATTCTAGGTGTTGCTTTCCCCTAGGCCAGGAGTTCCACAGTTCTCACTGATCGGTGAACTTGGTTTGGCTGGATATTCTTGCTGATCTTCAACAGGAGGGACCTGTTGCAGAGATTCTCAAATGTCTTTGCCCAAGGCAGAATTTCCCCACCCTTGCCAGGGGCCAGGCTAAGCAATCTGCTTTGGTTCACTCTCGGGAACTTTTGTTCCCTGAACACTTTCTGTACAGCTTTGGAGGACAGGAATGAAAATGGCGGCCTCCCAATCTCTGGCCCCATAGGATCCAAGAGCTCAGGGCCCCACTCCTCAGTGCACCCTCTGAGAAAAGCAGTCAGTCCCTCCCATCTCCCTGGTCTTTCTATCTACATTCTGAGCTCACCTGGCCTGTGATGGAACTTTTCTATCTCTGTTTCACAGCCCTGTTTGAAGTCTCCAAACCCAGCAGATTCCTGCAGCATATTCCTGAATCACTCCTCCCGGAGGAGGAAGGAGGGGGTCTCTCCGGATCTGCCAACTGTGTCATCCCTGCTCAAGGATTAGTGGTCCAAATGTGCCTTGGATCGCTGTTTAAGGTAATCCTGAGTTGAGAGTCCCCTCCTTGACTCTATCTCTGTAGCTGGCTTCCCTGCTATGATATCTGGGATCTCTGCCACACTCAGACACCCCTGGTCTTTTTGTGACCCCTTGGGTCCAGAGACCACACTGTCCCAGCGAGGGCTCTATCCCCCACTACTCCCCCCCACTCCGCTTAGCCTCTTTTTTTTTTTTTTTAAAGATTTTTTAATTTATTTGTTTGACAGATAGAGATCACAGGTAGGCGGGGGGGTGGGGGGAGGAGGAAGCAAGTTCCCTGCTGAGCAGAGAGCCCGATATGGAGCTTGATCCCAGGACCCTGGGACCATGACCTGAGCAGAAGGCAGAGGCTTTAACCCACTTATCCTCTTGAGTGACATCTCTCAGTGGAGCAGACTTCCAATTTTGTACTCACTGCTCTACTAGGGAGGGGGACTCCCCTCCTGTCCCCCCACCATCTACCTTCCCGAATATATCGCCTCAGATTCACTTCTCTGCATGTCCTACCTTCCAGAAAGTGGTTGCTTTTCTGTTCCTAGAATTGCTGCTCTTCTTATCTTTGTTCTCCTGTTGAGTTTATAGGTGTTCAGAGTGGTTTGATAACTATCTAGCTGAATTCCTGGGACCTGATAATATTTAGGTTTTCTACTCCTTCCCCTCCCCCTCTAACTCTTTAATTTTTAAACAATAAAAATCAAAACAAAGGCATTGACAATAATACTACATACACATTGCACCTTAAGTATTTGTAAACCCTCTTGGCCCTAAAAATCACTTCCTATTTAATAACACTTTATATTGTTTAACAAAATCTTGATTGTCTACCTATTCTGTGGAAAGCACTGTGCTAGGTGCTATGAAAAGAACAAAAGGGTATATCATTATCTCTTTGACATGTAAAATAACAATGTTCAGAGCCCTGTCCAATATTCTTTCTTCCCCACATCCTCTTTATATTTTGTATTTTTAACAATCAATACACAAGTGACAGTCTGCAGTATCAAGGCAGACTAAAGAGGCTGCTTTTCAGCAAGCTGATTTCAAACTAAAGAGACAAGTAATGGTGCACAATTTATGGAGCCCTAAGGGCTCTGTGAATCTAACTCATCCTATAGGACTAAGGACTAGAAGATCTCAGAAGTGCAATGTGTGTGTGAGTTTACAGATGCATAATAACCAGGTATCAGATCTGGGTTTGAGGTAAGACAGAATACCATAGTGTTTGCTGTATTTGTCAGGTGTATATAGTTACATATCCTAGTGCTCTAATCATTTGGATGTTTGACTCTCTTTACTTCAACTTGGTATATGATCTTTTAGTAATGTGTGGTTGCTCAAAAATATTTAGATATAAATTTTGGAATATTGAAGCATTTTGGCAATTTGCCTGTGTGTGCCTTAACATTTTTTAAAATAGAAAGTATCAATTTCTTTGAAGGGTTCTTTTCACTCATTTTTGGCATTTCTGATTCTAAACAAAACAAAAGATCCAACCTGCCTTGTACTGGACGTACTTTAAAACTGGCCCTGGGATTTTCCCTTTCTTCTGTAGAATTGTTTTTGGTGAAGCAATGAGAAATCAATCAACAATAGCTAGGGAAAAAACCAGTGGTAAGAGTAGGAAGACAAATCCTAGCTTTCTTATTAGAAGTTAAGAATGGTGGTACTCATCAGTAAAAGAGCTAACATTTACAGGTACGTCCTGTGAGCCAGGTTTTGCTTTAATTATTTTACATGAATTTTCTCACCATAACTCTGTGGTTTAGGTTAGTTGAGGCAACTGAGGCAAAGTGATTAAATTAATTTGCCCACCATCTCACAGTCTTAAGTGGCAAAGCTCAGTGTTACACTCAAATAGTCTGGTTTCCGAATCCAAGAGAGTAACCACTAGTGTCCCACCACTGAGACAGATGTGAGAGTGGTGTGACCTGGTAACTGGCATTAAAAAAAATCTCCCTGGGGATTCTGATGAGCTTCCCGGGTTTAGAAATTCTGTTTGAAAGTAATCTGGCCTTACTTCTTTGAAAAAGAGCCAGTACTCAGGTCTGAGAAGAAAAGAGAGGCAGACAGTAGAGATGCTCATGAGTCATAGGATGATAAATACCCTCCATAAGGTCAAAATGATTCCCATCGCCTCCCAGTGAGGGAAGCAGACACTTTGCATATGAAATGCACTGTTTATTTTCTTGCAGTGATTTCAGTTACAATTAAGTGTTTCACATCAGACAAGGAATTAATAACAAATGATCTCCTCCCTCAGTGGTGCAGTAACAAATATGTAGTAATTTGAAGGCTGGGAAGAAAATTATTACTCCCAAAGATGCAATAAATATGATATGTTTAGAGAGTCCTTTGATGAAATGAACACTGAAGGTGCTGCTGCAGCTTATGAAAAAAAAGTACTGTAAAAAGAAAAAAAGCAGCATTTAAAAATGCTGTCAGATATGTCAACATTCTGTTAACATGTAATACCTTAAGGACACAACTTAGAAGTAAAATCTTCAGTGAAGCAAAAACTCATTCCTTCTTCACATCACAGGAGAGGAAACTAGAAAGCAGAACAACCAGGCATAAAATTTTGCCGTTTAAATCAACTTAGCAAGATAGGCTGCTTCTGCCTCTTTTCTTTCTTTGTTTGGTCTCTGAAAAGGGCAATGGCCAAATGTTGTGATTTTCTTCAGCAAGGTACCCTAATGCCTGCCCCTAAGACCCATTTCCAGTCTATTATCTTAGCACTTATTCTGGGAGATCTGATATTTTTCCTCTCTCTGCTAGGCTCCCTGTTTCAAGGACTCCAAGGAAAGCAGTCTCTATATTCAGTTGACTCTGGCCCTGATCTAAGGCATTAGCAGAAATGAGAAAGAAGTCCAAGGCCAGGACTAGCTCCTACTGCCAGTGTCCTGTCCCTGGGGATAGTCCAAGTTTAGGTCTCTTCAAAGAGCCTTGCTTGCTTAATGCTTGCCACAACCAGCCTTTCTCTTGTGGATCATAGTAGGTAGGGCACTGCAGTGGAAGGCAGCAACCCCCCCATATTGGAATTGGGCTTTCACCTTGTATTTAAGAATTTTTTTGAAATACATATAAAGACACACAAGAAGTTGCAAAAATGAGCAAGGAGCTTCATGCACTATTCACTCCTTCTCTAAAGTTATCATCTTGCAAATCTATAGGTATAGTATTAAAACCATGAAATTGACATTGGTATGATCCACAGAGCTTATTCACTTGATCTTAGCCAAAAGGCGGAGAAGCAATCCACAGAGCTTATTCAGATTTCACAATTATAGTTACACCCATTTGTGTGTGCTGGTGTATGTATGTGTGTGTGTGTGTGTGTGTGCATGTGTATGTAGTTTTATATAATCTTATCATGTGTATCTGTCTTGATTGCTGTAGCTACATCATAGGCCTTAACAGCAGGAAGAGTGATTTCTTTCCCACTTTTTTTAAGAAAAAATTTTTGCTTGTATTTTTTCCTCCTTTTTCTCATTCCATTCCAGAGTGACTCATCAGCAAATTTTCCTACCCTCAAATTGGCTATGGCTAAGAGTTCATGCTATCTAGTCTGAATAGAGCTAGTGCATTCTGGAAGTGGACAGGGGAACCAATTTCCTTGGGAGGATATCCAGGTACATGGTTTAGATTTTTCCTTGGGGAAGAGAATGAGAGAATTGGAAGATTTATTTGGTTTGTTTTACTACTAGAAATGCAATCCCAAACATCTCATCCCAGCTGTATCACCTAGAAAAGTTGTCTGATTTTTCTTTCCTCTGTGTTTCTTTCAGTTATGAGGAAACTGAAAAACACAGGAGTTAAACCATTGGCCTAATTGAAAAAACAAATCAGAGCAAAACAAAACACCTTTAACTTTCTAATATAGTCAAGTGAAAATTTGAGGAAAGATTATATCCTGATGATGTGGTATAATTTGGGGTATATGCCAAGTTGTTCTTAATTTTTAATGTTTCTCCCCAACTGGTAGTATATCAATACTCATATACTACTTCATATCTTTAGCATAAGCTTTTAAGTCCCTATAACATGCAGGTGTCCATGGGAGGGCTGATTCTTTTAGCACTTTTTGATAATTTACATCTTAGTATGAGTCTGTGTATTTCATCTTTTCTTGAGACTAGATTTTTGTGGGGTAAAGCCTGTGACGATGCTGGGTACTAAAAGTTTGAGAATGCCAGAGAAGGGCCCAGAATGGAGGGGTTGATGGCTTGAGGACAAACTTTGTTCTGATTATAGTATTTTCTGAAGCAAATTTTGCCTCAGACTCTCAGATTTCTGACCCAACTATGTAAATCATCCTCCTCTTTTACTTAGATAGTTACCATTATAAAAACAAAACCAAAACCAAAACCCAGATCTATCTTTGTTCTTCGTATTTTCTATGTTCTATTAAGCATTTGGATATTCTCAGATTGTTTGAGGAAGTTTGAAATGGGACACTTGGAAGACTGCCATATATGTGAAAGGAAAGACCCCACTTAATACATCTAAACTAGTTGAATTCTATTTTAATTCAATCTAATTACATGTGGTTCAATTCAGTTCAATTCAATTCAATTTGATTTAATTCAACATTTATTGCATGTTGAGCAAATGCCAGGCACTTAACTCTGGTGATGAATGTGTATGTTAAACCAATACAGAATCATTTCTGCCAAATGGTATTGATACCCAAGCCAGTCACTCACTTTTACCAGGACACGAAGTGGCATTTAAAAAAAAATAAAGACAAAAGGCCGTTAGGTTAAGAACTGATGAAAAAGGGATTTCTGAATGGAACTTACATCTCTGAGTCAAACTGAGATGTGCTTCCTGGAGTATGAGTCCATGATTTCCTGGCTTTACCTTGTCTGACATGTCAGCAATAGATCAGAGGGCTGCTGAGAGGAAGAGTGGGCTGGGACATAATAGTCCAACCAAGATAGTATGATAGTGGTACATTCAGCCTCAGAGCAACCATCTATTATTGGGATTTATTCCTGAAAATTGTTGTGGGTTGATGCCTCCATTACAAGCCTTACACTCTTGATTTCAGTGAGCTGCATAACAGGATTCACATTATGTTTTTTTTTTTTTTTAATTTTTTATTTTTTATAAACATATATTTTTATCCCCAGGGGTACAGGTCTGTGAATCACCAGGTTTACACAAAAGAGATACAAGCTTGTGCTGACTTTATGTTAAGCTGGGTAAGTGCAAATGGGTTTGAATCTTAAAACACCTTCAGTTGCTCCTTCTGTCATGTTGATCTATTGTGGTTCCTCGCTAACACAACAGTGGCCTTGCTTCAGAAAATGATGCTGGCTAGTTTTTGGATCCAATTAAACCTTTGAAGCTGAGAAGGGAATCTACATCAAGAAGAACTGAATTTCTACATCATATACAAAACAGCTTCAAGTTGTTTCTCAGGCTGGCTCAGAAGTGAATATCTGCCCCATGTAGAGACTTTTCAGGCAAAGTAATCTCCTTTATGCAGGAAAGTCATGTAGCTGAGCCTGGATAAATGGCCACTGTGACAATCCTGGCTAGTAGGCATCTAAAACTTTTTACGGAACTGCAAGGTATTTCTCATGCTGTGCAGGCAGAACCTGTGTGGTATGTGTGGGGTGTCCAGGTCCCTTTCCTGGCCCTCAAAGCACAGGTTATCACCTGAGAGAATCACTCATGGGGAAGCTGCACATCATCCTCCCACCCCCAACTCTCCTGACATACAGTGGTGAGCCAGTAAGGTCAGTGTATCAATTTTGGGACGTGCCATTAACAACTGCGTGAGTGTGAGGGAGGTGAGATGAGAGGCAAGCGTGAGAAATATGTCAGATCTTGATGTACAAAGACTTATAGGTTGTCCTGCACTCCCTGTAAAATGAGAGGGCTTTTAGTGGTAAGGAAAGTTAAAAACAGGCATGATTACTGATTTAACTGCCTATTAAGCAAGATCTTTTAAGTTGAGGTTTCCAAATCAGGTCCTTCTTTCTTGTTTAATAAGCTGCTTATAGGTAATGTTTATGAATTGAAGAGGCAGTGGGAAAATACTTTACTTCTTGCCCACCTCAGATGTAGCTTAGTCAGTAACTGGAATGTTTGGGGGGAAGGGAGCAGACATGAAGGCAGGAAACACTGTGGGAAGGAGAACCTCAGGCCAACTATTTGTAAAATCAAATCACATTATTTAGGAGCCATCCTAAACTTTTGAGGCTTTTCTAGGTCATTGTTTTTGCCTCCTCCTCACTTCTGGGGATTGCTTCCAGGACAGGGATAAGGGAAGTGTGAATTAGTAAGATCTGTAACATGTCAGCATCACTGGTCAAAAGGGTCAGTGGGAACACACAAAAAAACGTTTAGCTTTCTTGGTAATCAAAGTGAAAGAACATTAAGAATCTCCCCCATTAAAATAGTAAAGGAGGGGAAGGGAAATAATAGAGCTAAAAAATGTATGATGAAATAGAAACATTCAAATGGTGCTGGTGGTTGTAGAAGTTGGTACAACTCTTTTAGAAGATAATTTGCCAGAGTTTATATCTTTTGATGTGATAGTTTAAGTTCTGGGAATCTATAGAACTTAAGTGAATTATATTAATTAGGTGAAGCTTTAAGCACAGATATGCTCATTGTTACTTATTTCAGTCAAGTGGAGGACACAACCAAAGTGTATGACAGTGTGGGAATATATTTAAGTACATTGTGGCATATCCACAATGACTGCACTAGGTAGTCATTTAAAAATGTGCTTACACGGTGCCTGTGTGTCTCGGACAGTTAGGTGACCAACTCTTCAATTTGATTTCTGCTCAGGTCATGCATGATCTCAGGGTTGTGGGATGGATCCCCACAACGGGCTCCATGCTGGGCGTGGAGCCTGCTCAAGATTCTCCCTCTGCCTCTGCCCACCTCTCTCCTTCTGCCCTTCCCCCCTCATACTCTCTAAAAATGTGCTTACAAGGAGCTTTTAATAACATGGGAAAATACTTATAATATGGCCAGATAAAAGAGAGTACAAACGTTTATATAGAGAGTGAACTTAACCACATTTAAAAATATGTATTTAAATGCACAGTAGAAAGGATGGAAGGAAATGCAACTGAATCCTAACAATGGTTGAATTTGGGTGGTAGAGCTATGACTGATTTTCCTGATTTTTATTTTTGCACTTTTTCAAATTCTCTACACTGAACATGTACTATTGTTATAATTAGGAAAGAATTTTATTCAAAAAATATTCAGTGAGGGTCTGGGTGGGAATTGAAAATATTGACAAAGATGAATTTAGGAGATTATCCAAGAGTTCTATTTAGCTGTATTCTTTCTATTTTTGTTTACCTCAGAGAGTTGAAAAGTAGTTATATTTAAGTCTCAGGCTATGCAGCCCTGCACAGCTCATTTTACACATTCTTCTGACTCTGTAAATGACATTGTCTTAGGCCCTACTTGGGAAAAAAATACTGTTAGCTATCTTTTATTGAATGCTTACTATAGCATTAAGCTAAACTCTCAGCATTCACAAAAACCCTATGAGGTAGGTTATGTTTTTTTTAAAAAAAATATTTATATATTTGAGAGAAAGAGGGAGAGAGAATGTGAGTGGGGACAGGAGGGGCAGAGGGAGAGGGAAAAGCAGGCTCTCCACTGAGCAGGGACCCCGATGTGCCCAGGTTATGCTAGTATTATGATATCAATTTTATAGAAATCAAAATTAAGGCTTAGAGAAATTAAGTAACAATCTAAAACACAATGCATTAAAAACCAATGATGTGGGGCACCTGGGTGGCTCAGTGGGTTAAAGCCTCTGCCTTCGGCTCAGGTCATGATCCCAGGGTGCTAGGATAGAGCCCCACATCGGGCTCTCTGCTTAGCAGGGAGCCTGCTTCCTTTCCTTTCTCTCTGCCTCTCTGCCTCCCTGTGATTTCTGTCGGTCAAAATAAATAAAATCTTAAAAAAAAAAACCGATGTATTTTAAGGTGACTAATCTAACACAATAAAAAAAATAAAAATTAAAAAATAAAACATGGAGAGGAGTCAAGATGGTGGAGAAGTAGCAGGCTGAGACTACTTCAGCTAGCTGGAGATCAGTTAGATAGCTTATCTAAAGATTGCAAACACCTGAAAATCCATCGGCAGATCGAAGAGAAGAACAACACCAATTCTGGAAACAGAAAAACAACCACTTTCTGAAAGGTAGGACCGGTGGAGAAGTGAATCCAAAGCCACGGGAAGATAGACCCCGGGGGGAGGGGCCGGCTCCCAGCAAGCGGCGGAGCAACGGCGCACAAAATCGGGACTTTTAAAAGTCT
>NC_081575.1:46624261-46639917 GCF_022355385.1 Mustela nigripes
AGGAAGTGGTGATGCAACATGGGGGCTTATGTGGGTACGAGAAGAATCAATGAAACAAGATGGGATTGGGAGGGAGACAAACCATAAGTGACTCTTAATCTCACAAAACAAACTGAGGGTTGCTGGGGGGAGGGCATTTGGGAGAAGGGGTTGGGATTATGGACATTGGGGAGGGTATGTGCTTTGGTGAGTGCTGTGAAGTGTGTAAACCTGGTGATTCACAGACCTGTACCCCTGGGGATAAAAATATATGTTTATAAAAAATAAAAAATAATAAAAAAATAAAAACACAGGTAGTCAACAGTAGACTAAAAATTTAAACCCATGTCTCAATTATTATATTTCACATACTTCTTGCTTTCAGTAAGTAGGTAGATAATAGCTACAAAAAATGTTTCTGGTTGGGGTACCTGAGTGTATGAATTAGTTAAACATCTGACTTTTGGTTTTCACTCAGGTCATGATCTCAGGGTTATAAGATTGAATCCAACCCTGGGTTCTATGCTGAGCATGGAGTCTGCTTTAGACTCTCTCCTTCTCTCTGCCCCTCCCCCAGCACATTTCCTCTCTCTCTCGCTCTCGCTCTCAAATAAATAAATAAATAAATCTTCAAAAAATGCTTCAGCGGGGGCGCCTGGGTGGCTCAGTGGGTTAAAGCCTCTGCCTTCGGCTCAGCTCATGACCCAGGGTCCTGGGATCAAGCCCCGCATTGGGCTCTCTGCTCAACAAGGAGCCTGCTTCCTCCTCTCTCTCTCCCTCCCTGCCCCCCTCTCTTCCTACTTGTGATCTCTGCCTTTCAAATAAATAAACAAAATCTTTTAAAAAAATGCTTCAGGGGTGCATGGGTGTCTCAGTTGGTTAAACATTCAACTCTTGATTTTGGCTCAGATTTGGGGCTGTAGGAACAAGTCCAGAGTGGGACTCCATGCTCAATACAGAGTATCCTTGAGATTCTCTCTCCCCCTCCCTCTTTGCCCCTCCTCCTCCTCACTCTTTCAAAATAAATAAATCAAATCTTTTAAAAAATATTCCGGGTTGGACATTTTTGCCAGAAAGTACCAGAAAACTCTACTAACAGTTTAAGCTACAAGGCCAATATAATTTTATTTATAGTCAAACCTGCAAAACTAGATTATTCCTGGAGTGTTTCAGCAGCTATACGATTCCTTGGGCCTGGGTAGCCATCTCTGGGATTCTTTTGGTCTCTCTTCAGAGTTTCAGGATGGCTGAAGAAGTATTAATGCATCATGTGAGCATCGTGTCTTCACATGTAAGTGCTTTAGGCAGGGAGAAACGGGAAGTGCTCTATTTTTGCAGGTTTTTCTTTTTACTATGGAGAAAAATCTTTCACAAAAACCTCTATATGAGGGGTGCCTGGGTGGTTCAATCATTAAATGTCTGTGTTTGGCTCAGGTCATGATCCCAGTGTCCTGGGATAGAGTCTCGCACCATGCCCCCTGCTTGGTGGGAAGCTTGCTTCTCCTTCTTCCACTCCCACTACTTGTGTTCCCTCTCTTGCTGTCTCTGTCTCTGTCAATTAAATAAATAAAATCTTAAAAAAAAACTCATGTTGGGAGGACAGTTCTCCAATAGTCACTTGCATTTCATCATGTCTTATGAGTAGAGACCATGACTGCCTTTGTTTTGGACTATTTTTTCAAGAATGTTTGTGTAGTAGATAGGCTTGGAAGATAGAGATGTCTTCTCACAGGGCAAAGAGCAGGACTGCTTACTGCCTTATAAAAGATTTGTGCTTCCTAAACTCAGGATTCCTTTCTTATAGCCTAATGTACTAAGTACACAGTGGTCATGTATCTTCGTATCAACTGTGGGAACTGGGGATAGGAGGACAGGCTGAAGAAAATGCTGATACTCTGGTCAGTAATACTGCTGTGAGTGAAAAAGTCTTGTGTCTGACTCAAGATTTGGGCATCTTCTGCCAGCTTCAATAATACTGGCAGGTTAATCTGTTAGCTAGTAAGTAGAGTAAAATCTAGACCCTTCACAGTTCTTGACAGTCTCATTGGTTAGGATATTTTTCATATGGCTACCCAGCTGTGAGGAACCAAAGATAGAGGTTGTATGGCAAAGGAAAATGGAATTATCATATTTGGCTTAGATAAGTTAAAATTCATTCCCTGGTGCTTGGCACATTGCTCCTCCAACCAAGTTTTCATTTGGCAAGAAGTGGGGGAAATGGTTATTGAGTAGGCAACCAACAGTGTTTGTCACAAAAATGACTGTCATAAAGGGATAATGTGACATGTACTTTAAGGCAATGAAACTAGAGACAGTAGCTACAAAAGAAAAAAGAAAAGATATTTTGTTTGAGAGCTTGGAATTAGAGAAAGCTTCATAAAGGAGGTAATGATTTGTATGGCCAATGAAAGATAGAATTTTTATAGATTTTGATGAGAATGGCCAGGCTGGTAAGAAAATATTCCAAGCATGGGAATAGCATCAGTCAAGGTATACTCTGAAGAAAACATGGCATATTCAGGGAGAAGTAAAGATTAATTAATTTGTACTGTAAAGTCCATTCATCTAAGTATTCTACAGAGTAAAGATGGAATACTGTGGTTTAAACGAAATCTGTGCATTTAGAAAAATCATTTAGTCATTGTCTCTCAGCAGTGTCACATGCAAGATGAGACTGTTTTTTAATTTGTAGAATCATGGCAAATAATACAGATAGTGGCTCTGAAGTTACATGGAGGCAAATGGCCAAAAAAGTTTCATTACTATGGTTTATGCAATTAAAAGGACGAATAAGGGGCACCTGGGTGGCTCAGTCAGTTAGGTGCCTACCATCGGCTCAGGTCATGATCCTGGAGTCCCAAGATTGAGCCCTGAATCATCAGGGAATCTGCTTTCCCTCAGTCCCTCCCCCTGCTTATGCTCTCTCTCATGTTCCCTGTTTCAAATAAAATAAAATAAAAATAAAAGGGCAAATCAGTTGAGAAATATCATTAAATAGCTTATCTTATAGAAGTTCCCATCCTGTAGAGAGCAGCAAGATACATATGAGGAACCAGAAGCCTGGCTTTGAGGCCTAATTTATTCCCTCTTGATTTATTTTCTTCACTTACAGAACAATGGCTATGAATTAAGAGTTTTCAGTCTGATATTTTATATATTTCTAGATTAGGATAATTATCCCTAGTCACATACAAAGAATGTGTTTTTTATTACTTCTATTTCTTCCTACTTAGCACACATACATATCACATGCTAGCAGTATGATGCATAGACATACTAAGACATGCACTTTGATATTACTAAATAATTTTTTTAAGATTTATTTATTTATTTGGCAGACAGAGATCACAAATAGGCAGAGAGGCAGGTGTGGCGGGGCGCAGCGGGGGGGAAGCAGGCTCCCTGCTGAGCAGAGAGCCCAATGTGGGGCTTGATCCCAGGATCCTGAGATCATGACCTGAGCCGAAGGCAGAGGCTTAACCCACAGCACTCAGGTCCCCCTAAATAAATATTTTTGTGTCAAACTCATGTTGAAGCTCTGCATCCCTTATGGAGTTTATTTTTAGTTTACCCTTTGTATATATCTAATTATTCTGTAGAAGGTGAGGTCAAGATGACTCTTAGTTTTAATTTACTCATTTATGTATTTATTTTTATTTGAATATAGTTTACACACAATGTTACATTAGTTTCAATTGTACAACATAGTGATTCAACAAGTTATACATAATATGCTATGCTGACCACAACTATAGCTACCTTCTAGCACCATACAACACTATTAAAATACCATTGACTATATTTCCTATACTGTAACTTTTATTCTCATGATTTATTTATTGCATAACTAAAAGTTTATATCTCCCACTCCCTATCAAACATTTTGACCATCTCCTTACCCTCTTAGTTTTAGAACGGGCATTTTAATATACATTGGGTTCGTTCCTTATCCTATGAATTCCATTAGAGTGGAAGCTTAGTTCTAGACTTCCCTATCTGCTATTTTTAATGCCCTATTAAATGCATTATCAATTTGTGTGACCTGTGACGGCTCCATAACTCAGCTCACAGAGGAATTAGGGTGAGACCAACCTCATGCAAAATCTCCAAGTCATCAGCTTTCAGGTTTCATTTTGGAGCTTCCTTTGTCATATCCCTCAAAAACCTGTCACTATGGAGTGTTCCTTTAGTGCAAAAGGGCAGGAAGGAGCTCAGCCTGTTTGGAGTCTGTCATTCTTTATGCATGCATTTGTGATAGATAGAAAATGGCAGTAGGCAAGGAATCTTGCTCTGAGAGCATAGAAATGAGGCCTGTGAGAAATTCATTCAGTACAGAAGTCAGATGAAGTGGGGATTCTTATGTCTTGGTGGTTACTGCACTCTGGTTCTCTTGAAAGCCTAACAACCTCAACAATTAGCATTGCCACTCATGGCACTGTCTGAGCTCCCACTGTGTGCACACCACTCTTCTAGCCACAGGTGAGGGAGAAGAACAGGATGCATGATTACAAGGAGCTTGCTATGAACTTGGGGAATATTTTGCATAACAAATGACTTATAGTAACATCTGCAAAACAGTATACAAATGAATGTAAATTAATACAACACAACTAGAATAAGAATGAAACATAGAAACCCAGAATTAAGAGGTGATCGTGATCATAGTGAAGAAGGGTTAATAAGAAAAGGCTTCCCAGACGAGAGTTTTAAACAGAATTTTGAATGAAGGAGGCCCCTAACACATACACATAGTCTTCCTGGCACCATTCTTTCATGCAATAAGTATTTGGCATCTGTTGTAGCATGGCACTATGCAGGATTGGGGGGGATACATGCAAGTATAAAGCTCCACCTCTGCCTTTCCTCAGGAACTTCCAATCTGATAAGGAGGTTCACTTCTCCCCCACTACTGAAGTTTCCTTCTACGTGAAGTGACATCCCATTAACATCACACTCTGGCCTGTCTCTGCTCCCCCATTCCATCCTCTCTTGAGGAAAAGGTGTAACTATTTGATTAGTGAGTTTGAGAGAAGGTGTTGGGCAGGTATAGCTCAGCAATACCCTATACTTTACTTGAGATCCTTGTAGCTTATGTCTTTTGAGATACATTTCAGCCTACTCCTGCATGCCTTAAGTAATATATGTGGAGGTCCCCACATGGGAGGACTGCTGACTTCTAGTGCCATTTGTGACAGAGAGTTAAGTCTATCTAGTTCTGTTTTTCAGATTTAGGAAGGTCACATAAGCTATGTCCTTGACTCTAGATTTCAGCAGGAAAAAAAAAGTGATATTTTAGTTTCTATCATCTGAATTCTTTATCTAGAAGGCAGTTGACTCAGAAGTCAAAGGAGTACTATTTATTTGGCCTAGTTATTCCAATCCATCAAAGTATAATAAGAAGTATGAAACAAGTCCATATATAATAAGGAGAAAAGGTGAATGTGATAAGCACTGTCAATGTGGCTTGGACCCTTTAAGATTTCTCTCTTAACTCTGCAGAACCTGTCACCAATATGTAGTCTCTACAGAATTGGTTGCAGGGTGGCCACTTTTCACTTGCTTTCAACTGTCTCTTCACTTTCTGATTGTTGACTTTCAACTTCTCCCATTTCTAGTTCTGACCTCTCTCCTGAGTCTGACTTGTATATTCTGTTGCCTACTTGACATCTCCATTTGGATGTTACACAACTTATTCCAACTTTAAGTGACCAAAATTGAAGCCATGAGTCTGCATAACTCCACCTCAACCTGTACCTCTCCCAGTTTTCCTCATCTCAGTAAATGGCACCATTATCCATCCAGGTGCTCAAGTGAAAGATCTTCGTGTGGTCTATATTTGTTTGGTGGTTTGATCATGCCTGTATCTTTGGTATCATCTTTTTCCTTTTTTTCTGTACTATAATAACTACTATGCCTCTCTGGGTATCAGGCACATAGTGGGCACTCAATAGATATTTGTTAAGTAAGTATATTTTATTAATTATACCTGATTAAAGCCTTTTCAACTTAATGCAGCAGTTTGTTTGTCTTTGGACCTTTGTTTCTTTCTGCTTGAATTCTAGCATCATCTTACCCTTCTCTAACCAAGACTAAAATGTGTTTTTGTCCTAGAACAGTGCATATAAATTACTTAGAAAATTCAGAGGAGGGGACTAGGATGGGAGAATTATGGAAAGTTCATGGAGGAAGAATAATTTGAACTGGGCCTTGAAAGCAGGATTTTGGTGTGTGGTGAGATAGAGGCAAGGTAATAAGACATTACTAGTGAAGAAATTCACTAAGGGAAAGATGTAGAGAGAGTTAGAGAAGCTCTAAGTATTTTGGGAACACAGCCAATAGACTGATCTGTGAACAGGTATATTGGAAGCTACAATTAGAAAGGTAAGCTACAGCCAGTTTGTGGAGAGAAAAAAGTACCTAAAATTCATCTAGGAAGCATGAATCTGCTTGGTAAAACTGTACAATATGATCTCTTCACTAAAACTGTTAAACTATAGAGAGTATGAAATTAAAGTCTATTCCATTAGGTCATGACCAATTTTCCTGTGAGATGAGCATGGCTGAATCTTGGAGAATTTCAGAGTAATATGCTACTTCTGGCAATATTAATATTTCTTGTAGAATTCTTGACATCCTGACCATTCTCTTGGATTTGCTGTAAAACTCTGCAAGTGCAATTATTCTCCTTGTCATCTCACAAAAACACGTTTCAGGTTCATCCATTCTGTGGGCACTCCAATTTTCCCCTGGATTCTAAGGGCAAATTCTGGCCTAAGACAGTAGAAATGCAGTGTTGGGGGGGGTGTACTTTTCAGTTAAAGAGACTCCACTGGCCTCAGCATCAGGGAATAACTAGTGTGTAATGTAGAGCAGTGTGAGAAATTGTTCAATTTCAGGAAGAACAAGCGTTGAAGAGAAAATGGATCCATTTTCCCAGTTCCACACTTGAATACATTTGTGCTGGCTGCTTGCTTTTGCGAATTGGAGGCCACCCAGCAAGTTGCTGTTTTTAGCAGTGATTATTTCACCAGACTCATTTACATCTCTATTTTTGTGGAAATGCTTTCTCTTTGAGGTGGGCTTCCCTGGGACTGGGGATGTTCCTCAGACTACTGGATGTGGGCTTGTATGTGAGTGCAAGGAAGGAATGTCTTCCTCATTTCAGCCTGACTTGGAAGGACTAAAGAGCTGCCTTCTTTGATGGGAAGAGTTATCATATGAGCAAGTGAGTAGACAGTCTTTGGAGCTTCAGAAGATAGATCTCGGACTAACTGGCAGAAGTTCCGAAGGGGCAGACTTTGATTTAGCATAGGAGCTTTGTTGCAATCAGCTGCTCAGAAAGGATGAACTGCCCCGTCAGTTAATGACTTTTGTGTTGAAATGATGAGTAGAGAAAATTCCTGCCTTGGGTTGTGGGAAGTAGGATAACCTCAAAGAGGTCTTTCTAAGCTCTGTTCATCTGTGAATCCTACTGCCTGTATATAAAATTCTACCCATGTTCTAAGATCAAGCCCTAATCTCATCTTTTGCACAAGGCCTTCTGTAGCACTTGTCCATTCTCTGTACTTGACACCAATTATTTGTGGCCTTATGTTGTTAGCCCAAGGTGTCAAAAATAGCTGCCTCCAGATACATAGAACACAAACTCCCCTATATATAATAGTCTTCTGTAACTTTAAACCCATTTCTGAATTTTACCCTAAGCTTGCTCCCTACCCCATCTGTTTGGCAGTCTAGGATGGGGTGAAAGCCAGAGAAGTGATGAGGATATAGACATCACATATTATGTGTTTTGCATTTACCTTGTTCAAGAGCCTGTCCTAAGCCTCACTGAACAAAGTACATTAGTGAAGAAAAGAGAAAAATATCCTTGCCCTTATGGAGCTTACATGTATATCAAATACCAGCACATAGGAAGAACTCAATATATACTAAATTCCTTCTTAAGTCTCCTTTGCTAGTATGACATCAAAGAAGTAACATTTATTGAACATCTACTGTGTGCTGTGTGCTTACACATGTGATCTTATTCAATCCTTGAAACAACCCCCAGAAGTAGATTTTCTCTTCTATACTCTTACATCAGAAAAACTGAGGATTGTAAGATTAAATATTTTATCCATGACCAAATTATAAGTAGCACAAGCATAAGTCAAACAAAAGTTTGTCTAATTTCAGACTCATGCTTGTGCATTAGGTTGCTTCCAAGAAGCATGTTTCTTGTTTATTTTATGGGTGGTAACTTTCTACATAGCAGAAGATCATCTTTTGTAATACTAAATTATGGTCTCTACAGACATGATCCTCATATTTCAGTATGTGTAAGCATCACATTGGAAGCTTGATAAAAATGAAGATGTCAGAATTCAAACTTTAACAAGGACCTACCTGCAAATAGCTTCGATATCCATAAGCCACGGAGCATACCTTTAAGGACATCAGGTCTTTTACAGTTGTGTTTCTATGAGATTTTGACTAGTTTCAATTTTGTTGTTTATAATGTATGAGCGAACTTTTGAGATTCATTAGCAGTCAGCGTAGTCATTATAATCAACTCTGCCACCACCTTCAGTGCCATCAGATATAGTTGTTACCCATTTGTAAGCCACTTTATGGAAATTTTGTTCTTCTTGGGGAATACATGTGCAAGGGATAGCCTTTTGTCTTCTGCTGGTGCTTCCTAGCTGGTTGGCTAGCCCATACAAAATCAACAAAACCAAGCAGTTCAAGGGCGGGCTTTATAAAGCCATTAAAGTCAATTAGTGATTTGTTTTTAGATCATATACCTTGAAATAATCAGTATTATGGATTTGGACTACTCAGCCCCACTGAAGGCCTGGTTTTTCCCACTCAATGAATTTACTTTTTATAATTTCGATGCCACCCCCAACTGCCTTTTGAAAATGTTGCCTTTAATGGATCCACTGTTGACAAGAGAAAGTTTGTGCTTTGGGGATTAACTGCTGAACCTTTTGTTTTGAGAATAGGGTTGATTGGGTGCTGGCAATGGACAATATAGGATTTCAATAGCTGTGTCTTGGAATTTACATGCTTTTCCACTCAACAACATTATAAGAGGTTAGAGTGTCTCTCACGTTGTCTTAGCATGGTTCTGGGCCCTCAATATACATTTGACTGATATTCATAATAATTGCTAACATTTATGGGTTATTGACCATATGTCAGCCACTATAGTAAATGTTTCACATGCTAAACACCTTGTTCAATTCTCCTAAAGTACATAATTGTCTGTACTTTTGTGGTCTTCATTTTATAAATGAGGAAACTGGCTGGAACTTAGAGGGCTTAAGCAACTCAAGTGTACACAGCTAGGAAGTGGTAGAGCTGGAATTTAGATCCAGTCTAATGGCAAAGCTTTCGCTTCTGTTTTCAGTCTGTGTATTCGATATTTTATAAAAATGAAAAGGCAATATCTTAGAGGTGCTTGAACATTTGGTTGAGATTAAGGGTTAACCTGTAAAGTTAAGCTGGAAGAGAAAGTGATTCAATCATGTTTGAATTTCGCAAAACATAATTTTTGCTAGTATATGTCTGTTTTCCTTTCTTTCTTTCTTTTCTTTCTTTTTTATATTAATAAGTCTTTTCTATTATGTCTGTGCACTTAGTAAATAACTAATGGTAATGGCTGCCACCTGTATTCCTCAAAAATGGATTGAAACTTAGAATGCCATTACAATTAATGTGCATGAAAATGAACATTTTCAAATTAACACAGAGTATTACAGTGCAGAATGTAACGTGGCAACATTTTCAGCATAGAAGTAAGCATGGACTAATTAAGCATCACTTATCCCCACTGATGAGTCTGCAGCCACACAGCTACTTTGTTCCTTCTCTCTATATGGGAGTTATCTCTAAAAGC
This sequence comes from Mustela nigripes, assembly GCF_022355385.1. NCBI lineage: Eukaryota > Metazoa > Chordata > Mammalia > Carnivora > Mustelidae > Mustela > Mustela nigripes. Next base: position 46,634,124 of record NC_081575.1, read on the forward strand.
AGCCAGAGGAAACATTGCTCAGTGCTTACTTAACTCTCAGTCTTCTCTACTTCTCTCCTCATTGCTTCCCTGTACTTATGTTGTGGAGCCCTATTCCTTTTGAATTTCTTATATTGCTATTATTTGGATTATCTAGTCTTATTTTCATTTTAAAAATAATCCTGTTCATGTAAAAATTCAAACTGAAGAAAAAGCAAAAGATGAAAAGTAAAATCCTCCTCCTTTCCTATCTCTTCTCTATAGTAGCTAGTAGTCACTTAAGTTTCCCATATAACCTTCTAGAAACTTTGTATGCATATACAATATTTATGCACATACACAAAACTACATATAACTTTTACCAGTGTTTGTATTGTCATAGTATTTCTCAACCTGATGGGTAGAAAAAATGGTATCTTATTGTTTCATTTTGCATTTCTTTAATTACAAGTGAGGTTGAATATGAATTTGTACATTTATTGGTGATTTGGATTTTTATTTTGTGAACTGTTCATTTTCTATTTTTTTCTTATTAAATTTTAATAGCTCTTTGAATATGAAAGAAAATGGCCTTTTTCCTGTAACATACACAGCAAATATTTGTTTATAGCTTATCATTTATCTTCTGGTAATTTTTTTTGCATATGGAATATTTTAAGTTTTATGTAGCCAAATTTGTTAAATATTTTCTTCACAGTTCCCAAGTTTTACATCTTCATTTGAAAATTCTTTCCCATTCCAGTGTTATTTTAAAATTCCCTTTGTGATTTATCTCTTTTTTAAAAAGTAAATTTTAAAATTTTATTTTAAAAGTAATATTGAGGGATTGGCTGGAATTAGATACCAAGAGAACCCTCCTTGAGGATTCCTACAAAAAGTAGATAAATTATAACAAGTCTTCTATTAAATATATAACTTAGCTCAAGGGAAGGAAAGCACATTGTTAGGGTTCAGAAACAGAGAGGTAAAAGCAGAGAAGTAAACATGTATTTTATGATATGCCCTAGAGAGAGGTACAGAGAATGTATCAGGCCTAGTAGTCTAAAGATTTGTGTTTTAACACCTATATGAGGATAAGAGATAAAACCTTGGGTCAGTGCAAACTGTCTTTTATATAAAACCAGGAAGCCAAAGGGCTATAATCTAAATGAAATGATGGTACCTGCAATAATACAGAGAAATAACAAGGAAGCCTATCATTGTCTTGGATCTGAATGAGGAAAAAGTCTTTCCTGAAAATTTGCAATAATAGATCATATTTCCCATAGATTTAAAGTTTGTACTTACACTACTTGCAGGGTTTAGGAACTCTCAAGTCAAGTATTTAACATAAAATTAGTTCTCAATAATGAATTTGAAGAGTTAATATTGTTAAATTGTCCATATTACTCAAAGCAATCTACAAATTCAGTGTAACCCCTATCAAAATGTCAATAGCATTTTTCACAAAACTGGAATAAATAATTCTAAAATTTGTGTGGAACACACATATTCAAGACATTCTTTCATTATTATCTGTACCACTGGATCAGTACTATATGATTGGAAAGGAAATTCACAGCCTCCAGTATTTCTCCGGAGAGGGAAAGAATTAGCACATGTCTAAACTTCAAATTTTCCAAGGGAGCCCAGAGGACTTTCTTGTTTTGCCTGTCTCAAAGCACTGACAGGACCTGGCATACTCTACACACCTGGGGTCCAGTGAGAACAAAGATGGTAGTTTGAACTAGTATATGAAATCAGTTGCCATAGCCTCTCCTCCTGATCTGCACAGAGTAAGTGGGTGAAAAATCTCCAGATCCTGGTTTCTCCTGGAGAACTGAAAAAGTTGAAACACATGACCAAAGTTTTAGCTTTTCCAGGGGCTTTCCAAGAAACTGATTTCTGCCTTGCCTGTCTCAGAGGGCTGATAGGACCTGGCATGCTCTAGATATATGGGGACTACTAGTACAAAGATGTTAATTTGGAGTAGTACAAAGAGGCTCCCAATTGGTGGTAGGATTATTTGGGGTGTGTGTGTGTGTGTGTGTGTGTGTGTGTGTTGCTGCAGTAACAAACTCATAAATTTAGTGACTTAGTAACTTAATAAAAACCTGATATGTTAAAGTTCTTTAACTTAAAGAACTTAAAGTTCTTTAACATGTTATGTTAAAGTTAGGTCAGAAGTCTGAAATGAGTCTCATTGGGCTAAGAATAAGGTGTCAACAGGATTGTTGTTCCTACCTAGATATTGTAGGAAAGAATCCATTTTCTTGCTTTTCCCAGCTTTTAGATGATGCCTGCTCATGATCCCCTTCCTCCATCTTCCAAGAGAGCAAGGTCTCATCCCTCTGACAAATCTTCTGTAGTCAGGTCTACATGAGAACTCATGTTATTTAATTGGACTCAACCATATATAATTCAGGATAATCTCCCCATATTTTGTTGCTTAATCACATGTTTTAATCACATGTACAATGTTCATTTGTCACATAAAGTAACATATTCACAGGTGCTAGCATTTAGGAGGTGGACATTTTGGGAGGCCATTATTCTGCCTACCACTATACATTTTATATATATATATATATAGATATCTATATATATATAGATACAGATATATAGGTTATATATATACATATCTATATATAATATATACATATATATACATATCTATATATAACCTATATATAACTATATAACCTATATATAACTATATATATAACCTATACATATAACCTATATATCTGTATCTATCTATCCCCACATTTCTTATATACATAAACATTTCTTTTTTGCATTTTCTTTTTTGAATTTAATGATAGCTCATGAACTTTTTTTATAATTTCAAATATACTTGAAAGCATATTTTTTAAATTTATTTTTATTTTTTCTAAACATATAATATATATTTTCCCCAGGGGTACAGGTCTGTGAATCGCGAGGTGTACACACTTTACAGAACTCACCAAAGCACATACTCTCCCCACTGTCCATAACCCCACCCCCTTTCTTCCAACCCCCCTGCCCCCAGCAACCCTCAGTTTGTTTTGTGAGATTAAGAGTCACTTATGGTTTGTCTCCCTCCCAATCCCATCTTGTTTCATTTATTCTTCTCCTACCCCCTTAAGCCTCCATATTGCATCTCCACTTCCTCATATCAGGGAGATCATATGATAGTTGTCTTTCTCCGCTTGACTTATTTCGCTAAGCATGATACCCTCTAGTTCCATTCATGTTGTTGCAAATGGCAAGATTTCATTTCTTTTGATGGCTGCATAGTATTCCATTGTGTATATATACCACTTCTTCTTGATCGATTCATCTGTTGATGGACATCTAGGTTCTTTCCATAGTTTGGCTATTGTGGACATTGCTGCTATAAACATTCAGGTACATGTGCCCCTTCGGTCACTACGTTTGTATCTTTAGGGTAAATACCCAATAGTGCAATTGCTGGGTCATAGGGCAGTTCTATTTTCAACATTTTGAGGAACCTCCATGCTGTTTTCTGGAGTGATTACACCAGCCTGCATTCCCACCAACAGTGTAGGAGGGTTCCCCTTTCTCTGCATCCTCGCCATCATCTGTCATTTCCTGACTTGATAATTTTAGCCATTCTGACTGGTGTGAGTTGATATCTCATTGTGGTTTTGATTTGTATTTCCCTGATGCCGAGTGATATGGAGCACTTTTTCATGTGTCTGTTGGCCATCTGGATGTCTTCTTTGCAGAAATGTCTGTTCATGTCCTCTGCCCATTTCTTGATTGGATTATTTGTTCTTTGGGTGTTGAGTTTGCTAAGCTCTTTATAGATTTTGGACACTAGTCCTTTATCTGATATGTCGTTTGCAAATATCTTCTCCCATTCTGTCAGTTGTCTTTTGGTTTTGTTAACTGTTTCCTTTGCTGTGCAAAAGCTTTTGGTCTTGATAAAATCCCAATATTTCATTTTTGCCCTTGCTTCCCTTGCCTTTGGCGTTGTTCCTAGGAAGATGTTGCTGCGGCTGAGGTCGTAGAGGTCGTTGCCTGTGTTCTCCTCAAGGATTTTGAGGATTCCTTTTTCACACTGAGGTCCTTCATCCATTTTGAGTCTATTTTCATGTGTGGTATAAGGAAATGGTCCAATTTCATTTTTCTGCATGTGGCTGTCCCATTTCCCCAACAACATTTATTGAAGAGGCTTTCTTTTATTCATTGGACATTCTTTCCTACTTTGTCGAAGATTAGTTGACCATAGAATTGAGGGTCTATTTCTGAGCTCTCTATTCTGTTCCATTGATCTATGTGTCTGTTTCTGTGCCAGTACCATGATGACTTGATGATGACAGCTTTGTAATAGAGCTTGAAGACAGGAATTGTGATGCCACCAACTTTGGCTTTCTTTTTCAATATTCCTTTGGCTATTCGAGGTCTTTTCTGGTTCCATATAAATTTTAGGATTATTTGTTCATTTCGTTGAAAAAATGGATGGTATTTTGATAGGAATTGCATTAAATGTGTAGATTGCTTTAGGTAGCATAGACATTTTCACAATATTTATTCTTCCAATCCATGAGCATAGAACATTTTTCCATTTTTTTGTGTCTTCCTCAATTTTGTTCATGAGTACTTTATAGTTTTCTGAGTATAGATTCTTGACCTCTTTGGTTAGGTTTATTCCTAGGTATCTTATAGTTTTGGGTGCAATTGTAAATGGGATTGACTCCTTAATTTCTCTTTCTTCTGTCTTGTTGGTGTAGAGAAATGCAACTGATTTCTGTGCATTGATTTTATATCCCGACACTTTACTGAATTCCTGTACAAGTTCTAGCAGTTTTGGAGTGGAATATTTTGGGTTTTCTACATATAGTATCATATCATAAGCAAAGAGTGATAGTTTGACTTCTTCTTTGCCAATTTGGATGCCTTTAATTTCCTTTTGTTGTCTGATTGCTGAGGCTAGGACCGCTAGTACTATGTTGAATAGCAGTGGTGATAATGGACATCCCTGACGTGTTCCTGATCTTAGTGGAAAAGCTTTCAGTTTTTCTCCATTGAGAATGATATTTGTGGTGGCTTTTTCATAGATGGCCTTGATAATATTGAGGTATGTGCCCTCTATCCCTAAACTTTGAAGAATTTGGGTCAGGAAGGGATGCTGTACTTTGTCAAGTGCTTTTTCAGCATCTATTGAGAGTATCACATGGTTCTTGTTCTTTCTTTAATTACGGTGTTGTATCACATTGACTGATTTGCGGATGTTGAACCAACCTTGCAGCCCTGGAATAAATCCCACTTGGTCGTGGTGAATGATTTTTTAATGTACTGTTGAATCCTATTAGCAAGTATTTTGGTGAGAATTTTCACATCTGTGTTCATCAAGGATATTGGTCTATAGTTCTCTTTTTTGATGGGCACCTTCTCTCGTTTTGGGATCAAGGTTATTCTGGCCTCATAAAATGAGTTTGGAAGTTTTCCTTCCAGTTCTATTTTTTGGAACAGTTTCAGGAGAATAGGAATTAGTTCTTTAAATGTTTGGTAGAATTCCCCTGGGAAGCCGTCTGGCCCTGGGCTTTTGTTTATTTGAAAATTTTGGATGACCGTTTCAATCTCCTTACTGGTTATGGGTCTGTTCCGGTTGTCTATTTCTTCCTGGTTCAGTTGTGGTAGTTTATATGTCTCTAGGAATGCATCCATTACTTCCAGATTGTCGAATTTGTTGGCGTAGAGTTGCTCATAGTATGTTCTTATAATAGCTTGTATTTCTTTGGTGTTAGTTGTGATCTCTCCTCTTTCATTCATGATTTTATTTATTTGGGTCCTTTCTCTTTTCTTTTTGATAAGTCTGGCCAGT
>NC_081575.1:46654917-46668226 GCF_022355385.1 Mustela nigripes
TATGCCTCCATCAGAAAGGATGAATACCCAACTTTTGTAGCAACATGGACGGGACTGGAAGAGATTATGCTGAGTGAAATAAGTCAAGCAGAGAGAGTCAATTATCATATGGTTTCACTTATTATATTGTTTATTTCTGTTTTAGTCTTTATTATTCCCCTTCTTCTGCTGCATTTAGGCTTTATTCATTATTCCTTTTCTAACTGTTATAGACATAAGGTTAGGTTGTGTATTTGAGACTTTTCTTACTTCTTGAGGTAGGCCTGTTTTGCAATATACTTCCCCCTTGGCACTGCCTTTGCTATATCCCAAAGGTTTTGGACTGTCATGTATTTGTTTTTCATATGCTTCCATGTATTTTATTTTTAATTTCTTCTTAAATTCCTAGTTAAGCCATTCTTTCCTTAGTAGGCTATTCTTTAATCTCCATGTGTTTGTGGTCTTTCCAGATTTTTTCTTGGGGTTGACTTCAAGTTTCATAGCACTGTGGTCTGATCATATGTATGGTATGATCTCCATCTTTTTGTATTTGTTGAGGTCTGATTATGACCCAGTATGTGATCTGTTCTGGAGAATGTTCCATGTGCACTCAAAAAGAATATGTATTTTGCTGCTATAGGATGAAATTCTCTGAATATATCTGTGAAGTCCATCTGGTTTAGTGTGTCATTCAAAGTCATTATTTCCTTTTTGATTTTCTGCTTAGATGATCTATTGCTGTAAGTGTGGTATTAAAATCCCCTACTATTGTATTGTTGTCAATGAATTTCTTTATGTTTGTTGTTAAATGTTTTATATATTTGGGTGCTTTTAAGTTGGGGGCATAAATAAGTAACAACTGTTAGATCTTCATGATGAATAGACTCCTTAATTATGATATAATGCCCTTTTTCATGTCTTATTACAGTCTTTGGTTTAAAATCTGGTTTGTCTGTGGTACCTGGGTGGTATAATCTGTTAATCATCTGACTCTCCATTTCAGCTCAGGTTGTGATATTGAGGTTGTGAGATTGAGATCTGTGTTGAACTCCACACTCAGCTTGAAGTCTGCTTGAAACTCTTTCTCCCTCTCCCTCTTCCCATCTGTCTCATGCTCTCTCTCTCTCTCTCCCTCTCAAATAAATAAATAAATCTTTTAAATAATAAAAATAAAATCCAGTTTGTCTGATGTAAGTATGGCTACTCCAGCCCTTTTTTTTTTTGGTTTCCATTATCATGATAGATGGTTCTCCATCCCCTTACTTTCAATCTGCATGTGTCTTTAGGTCTAAAGTGTGTCTCTTGTAAGCAGCATATTGATAAGTCTTGTTTTTCTGTCCAATCTGATACCCATGTCTTTTGATTGGACCATATAGTCCATATACTTTCAGAGTGATTATTGATATGAATTTAGTGTCATTGTATTGCCTGTAAAGTTGGTGTTATTGGTGATGTTCTCTCTTCTTTCTAGTATTTGTTGCTTTTGGTCTTTTTTCCCCACTCAGAGAGTCCCCTTTAATATTTCTTGTAGGGCTGATTTAGTGGTCACAAACTCCGTTGGTTTTTATTTGTCTGAGAAACTCTATCTCTCCTTCTGTTCTTAATGACAGCCTTGCTGGACAAAGTATTCCTGGCTGCGTATTTTTCCCATTGAGCATGTTGAACATATCATGCCACTATTTTCTGGCCTAAGTTTCTCTGGACAGTTCTGAGAACCTAATCTGTCTTCCTTTGTAGCTTAAGATCTTTTTTTTTTCCCTTGGTGCTTTCAAGATTTTTTCCTATCTATGTATTTTGTGAGTTTGAGTAAGATATATCTTGGTGTTGGCTGGCTTTTGTTGAATTTGATAGGAGTTCTCTGTGCTTCTTGGATTTTGATGTCTGTTTCCTTTCCCACATTAGGTAAGTTTTCCTCTATCATTTGCTCAGGTAAACCTTCTACCCCTTTTTTTCCCTCTTTTCTCCTGGGACACCTATGATTCAAATGTTATTATACTTTAAGGAGTCACTGAAGTCCCTAAGTCTACATTCATGATCCAATACCTTTCTTTTCCATTTCATTATTTTCCATAATTTTATCTTCCATAACACTCATTCATTCCTCTGCTTGTCCATCCTTGTTGTCATTGCATCCAGTTAGTTTTGCATCTCAATTATAGCACTGCTTACTTTGGCCTAACTAGTTTTGAGTTCTTTTATCTTTGAAGTAAGGGATTCTCTAGTGTGTTCTATGCTTTTCTCAAGCCCAGCTAGTATCTTTATGATTGTTGTTTTAAAATTCTGGTTCAGACATCTTACTAATATCTGTATTTATTAAATCCCTGGTGGTTACTTCTTCCTGTTCTTTCTTTTGGGGTGAATTCCTCTGTCTTGTCATTTTGTCTAGGTATCTGTTTTTTTGTGTGTAATTGTCAGGAAAGTCTCTTATATCCCTGCTCCTGAGATTAATGGCTGTTTCGAGAGGAGTACCTGAACTGTCTTGGGCCTGGTGTTTCAGGTTTTCAGAGTATGTATTTTGCTATTGTGTTTTTGTTGCTCCTTCCCTCAGGTAAGTCCTCTGCAGACTATCTCCTTTCCTGCAGGGGGGGGGGTATTCAGACCTTGTCCACCATATGACACACCTAGTTTTAACTAGGTGTGTTTTGGTTTTCTTGTTAAAAGAACTTAGACCAAGCCAAACCAAACAAAAACACCAAAGAAGCTAGATCTTATTTCTGCTAGAGCTGAAGCTTTGTAGCACTCTATGATCAGTAGAAGACTTGGTGCATGTGAGGGTTTTGTGCTGATCTTCTGGGAGAGGAGTATGCTGCACTGGTTATCAGGCAGACTTGTTTTAATGGAAATGCACCTGCAAGGTACAGGGAGGCAGGACTTGGTGTAAGTGGCTCCAGCCTGGGGGGTGGGGGCAGTGCTGTTTTGCTCACTGAAGTCTGTCAGTGCTGATGGGTGGGGGAGGAAGGAATGATGTCCCCTGCTCTCTTTCCCTGGGAGTGGCGAATTCCCACCTGCCACTCTTCAGAAAGCCCTTACAGAAGAGCAAGAAACCACCCCTTTTGTGTCCCCAGCTTCTGTTATAGGTTTGCCTTCACCCTGTTTGTGTCTGAGCTGTCTGCCTGCCAGGTGGCATAGTACTCTTGTGTTTTGTCCTAAGTGTGTGTCTGGGTTTCAAAAATTCAAATTTTAGGGACCTGAGCTGACCTTCTGTGGGAGGATTTTGCTGCACTGTGTCTGAGGTTGGTTTGTTCCAGAAAAGTGGTTGCATGACCACATAGTGGTTCGGAGTTTATGACAAACCACAGCAAAAAACCGGTACCAAGTTTTGCTTCCCTCAGCCAGTGTCTTTGTTCCTATGCTAATGAACAGGGCATCACATTGGCATGGCCCGTTCTTTTGTCCCTGGAGAGGTGTGCCACCTCTTCCAAATGCATTCTAAGCAGGGGAACTGTTTCTCCCTCTGTGACCAAGGGGATCCTCAGACCATGCTGCCGGCTTCCAGGCCATTTGCACTCCTTCCCCACTGGAGCACTGTTAAACCCACCAGCCATGACCCCCAGGGATGGCGTGGATTTTCTAAAACTTCAGATTTGAGCTCTGCTGCTTATAAAAACCAGTGGTGGTCAGCCCCTCTCCTTTTCTCAGGCAGTGATTTTGGGGAAGGGTTTTTCTTGTGCATTCCCCTGCATGCTGCTTTCTCTCTCTCTCTCTCTCTCTCTCTCTCTATCACACACACACACACACACACACACACACACACACACACACATTTTCTCTCTTGCTCCTTTTTCCATGATCAAGGCTCCCTCACCTCCATAGCACCTGCAATTCCTTTTAGGCCCAAAACAACTCTTCACAGCCCCTACTTTCCACCATGTGACCATTTTTAACCTGTAGATATGCAGCTTGTTCTCTTAGTCCTCAGATCATTTTCGTGGGCAATCAGAATGATTTGATATTTATCTAGCTGTGTTTGAGGAATGATATAAGCTTAGGGTCCCACCACTTCTATACCATCTTAACTCCTAGACTCTTCTGGCCAAAGTTAACATAGACTGTCTATACTGGAAGTGTAGTTATCTAGTTCAAAGCTTCCATTGTTTCCATTGAAATGACAATATGGGAGTAAAGTAACTTTCTCAATCAAGTTGAACCAGTGAGTTGCCAAAAAAGCTAGAATTTTGCTTTCTTTTTAGAGACATTTACCTTAAACCAGGCTGCCCCCTATTCCACTACAGGTATGTTTACATTTGAAGGTAAGTTGTCCACTAAAAACCTCTTTCAAAATATGCAGAAGTAGAAGGTAATATATTAACATTTAGTTTTTCAGAAATTAACAAGTCTTTAGCATCTTTGGCATAGCATCAAGTGACTGGGTGAGAGTCTGGCTAGAAGGGAAGAATTAGGTGGTTAAAGTTAGCCAGGAGATGGCCTTACTTGTAAGGTTATAATCTATGAATATTTAAGCCAGCTCTTACTTACTCGGAAATAGCTACCCAGGCTTCTAATTAGCCAGACCACACCTCCGTTTTGCTGCTTACCTTCTGGGTATTTTTCTTACTTTTCTAGCTGCTCAATGTATGATAAAAGCATTGGTGAGAGGGATTATAATAATTAGCTCAATACATGTCTTGTGACCATCTGTAGATATATATTTTCTCCATTAGTTTGGTCATTGAATAAAGGGCCATTTAGTGTTTTGCTGAGGAGACAACATGCTATAAGGATAATTTAAATATTTTTTTTGCCAATAATCCTTTTTTGCAGCATAAAATTGAGTATATTTACTGGGTGTACAGATGTAGGTACATTTTTCTATATCCTGAGTTATGTTCACTTTGAACAACATGATTCCTTGATATTAACAAGCAGGGTAATTTCTTCTCCTTAACTGTTGGGATTCCCTGATTTTACTGTTCAAGAATTATATTGCTTCCAGATCTTCTGAAACAAGCCTAGAAATGTTGCCACGTGGCTGTTTTTTGGTAAAGTGACCTTTGCTGGCATGGTAGATACTTTGATCTACTTGACTGACAAGTTTCTTTTCTGAGGAAGTTAAAAAGGTTACTTAAGAAAAAGGCTACTGCATGACTAGATGGTAGGCTCTCAACTTAGATTTTTACTGGATATATGCTGAAAGAGAGGTGTTATAAAAGCTGCATTGTGGATCCATTGGACTTTTCAGTTTCTTATAAGAAGGGCTGGAAGGGTCCATCCTTCAACTCAAGCAATCAGGTTGGCCTAAAATTCTTGGTTAATGGATATACAATAAGAACAACTTGTATTTTGGTATAAGTTAGCTAATTATCAGTGAAGTGAGCTGTTTCAGGGCTGGGGGGTTCCTGCAGGAGAAAAAATGCTCTCATTGTCTTGCAATCACTGGATCTTCAAAGGAAAGTTATTTTTTCTATTATATGCTCTTGGTAATATGATAATATAGTCAAATTGTTTACATGCTTTTATTCTTTGCTGTGACAGTTGCCTTTCTTAATCAGTAGTTTTACATAATTAAAAACATTATAAGCCTTAAATTGGAGATACAATCAGACAGACTTGAGCTCTCTTTGGAGAACACCTGGCTATCTTTGAACAGTCACCTGACTTCTGAGTCAAGCAGTAGCCCCCAACTTGGCTGTACTCTGTCTAAAATCAGACTGTTATAGGCTTTAATTAGTCACCAATGTCTGTAATTATATTCACTCTCTGAATTAACTAAAGTGATCAGACATTCTAGTTTGCCTGGGGACAATTATAGTTTATACCTGCTGTCCTAGTGTAATTATTAATTGCTGCCAATTTTACCCTAAAAGAAATCATGGAACACTACATCAAAAGCTAATGATGTACTGTATGGTGTCTAACATAACATAACATAATAAAATAAAAAAGTAAACAACAAAATATATGGTTATTCTGTGTGCTGGCTGCTATTCTATGGTGCCACCTTGTAACAAAATACCCTGTTGATTCTGGTTATCCTTTCCTTCACTGTATGGCAGAAGGGAACAAAGAATGACAAGCTGACAGGTTGCAGTCACTGGTGAGAAACTCTACTATTTACTAGTTTCTAGGATAATCTTCTCTGCCTCAGAACAGGGTAATTCATGGAAACTCTTTGTTTTCTAATATTGTTCCAACATGAAGTGCAACTTTGGTTTTAAAGGCTCTGCATTCGGGTGCCTGGGTGGCTCAGTGGGTTAAAGCCTCTGCCTTTGGCTTGGGTCATGATCCCGGGGTCCTGGGATAGAGCCCCACATTGGACTCTCTGCTCAGCAGGGAGCCTGCTTCCCACCCCCTCTCTGCCTGCCTCTCTGCCTACTTGTGATTTTTGTCAAATAAATAAATAAATAAATAAATAATCTTAAAAAAAAAAAAGGCTCTGCATTAAGGAGACTCCTGATCATTTTAAATGTCTTTGAAAGATGATATCAGAGTCCTTTTCCTGCCTATTTCACTCCCAGTACTATCTCATTTCAAATTTCTCCAACTTTCTAGTAATTCTCTTCAGGAGAACTGTTCTCAAAAACAACAAAACTAGGCTTGATTTGTCTCCAGTACAGCCAGAAAATCTTGACCTGGACCTGTGTTTTTAAAGATGTGCTATGTCATACACACACACACACACACACACACACAGACAGACAAACCAAAAAAATACACACACTAAAAACTCATTTTCTTTTGGGCCTCCAAGAGTAAACTAGGATATTTTTATAAATACCATTTTAAGTCAGGATAATATAGACCTCTCCTGTGTTAGTAATATCTATTTTTTTATTTTATGCAATACATTTGATGCCAATCATCTGTTTTCCTCAGGTAGTAAGCTTAGCTTACAAAGAATAGCTCCAAATATGCTCCAAACAGAGAAGGTGTAGAAAAGGTTTCTGAAAAGCACCAACTTCTGCACCTCTGGGAGGTAGTGGCATCACTGTAGATTAAAAGGGACCTGTGAATGACGGAAGTGAGGGCAGCTTGGGTAGACTCTTTAACTTTGTACCAAGAAAGGTAATTCTTCCTAGGATTTACCTTGGTTAGGACTAGTTAGAGCCAGATAATTTAAAAGCATTTAGACTTTGTGACATAATTTAGATGACATTATAGATGAAGCCACCATCTCCACCTCATTTTGATAAGGGAATTTCTGATATTTTTGCCTGCTATCCAAAAGGCGAATAAAAAGACAAATCAACAAGAGTGGAGGAAGGTTGACAAGAAGTAGAAAGTTGTGGTCTGAGTCTTATGAAAAAAAATTCTTACCTTTCTTGATGTTTAAGGCAGATATTTAAAGGAGATATGGGGGCAGTGATGTTTAAGGCAGATATTCCTGGCATCCTAAAATCTCTTGGATAGATGGAATATGAAGTTCTTATCTGTCCTCTCTCTCTGTCTCTCTCCCTCCCCCTTCTCTCATCTCTTACTCCCTTTTTTTCTCCCTCTCTCTCAATGTAACATCAGCCATAGTTGAATCCTCGAATTCTGGAAGTGAACAACATTTGGATATTATCGATTGACGTTTACTGGGATTTGGATTGAGGGTGTAAAAGTACTCAATACAGTGGATCTTAAGACAAAGTTTTGGATGTGGCTCTAGAGAGATGGCAAAACTTGGGCAAGAAAGGGTTATAGGGTGCATAATCCTAGTAATTTTGGAGTTTGAAGGGATTTCAAGATAGATACCATCTAACTGATTTTTGATTGTAATATACCAATAATATTAAAAAATCAAAACATGAGATCTAAGATAGTTTTATTAATGTTGAATTTTCCAAATAGAGACATTATTAAAGAAAAATATTACCATTTCTGTTATCACCAGATAATAAAATAATGACCTTTTGTGGTCCTATAGCAGTAAGTCCATAAGTTCAGAATTTTAAAAACTGAGTAAATTTATCTTAATAAAAAACTTACTTCATTGTCTTTATCTCATTTTTGTACAGGAATGACTGATAAATATTTTGTCACTGACTGATATCTTTCTTGGACTACTATTTGGGAACAGTTGCTTTAGTCCGACTATATTCATTTTATAGTTGAATAAATGGAGGCCCAGAGAGGGAAGGTAATTTGCTTAGGGACCCACAACTGGTTAGTGATAAAGGTGAGCCTAGAATATGGATCTTATAAGTTCAGTTCATGATTCTACATAGTCCTAGCATTGAACATGAAGTGAGATTTTTTTTTTATGTGAAAGTCTATATATTATGACAGAATTTTAAATAAAACATGATTTTTTTTCTTACAGCAGACGCTATTGCAAACTCTAGCTTAATAAATTTGTCTGGAGCAACTTATGTAGTTGTTATGTAGTTAGTGCTGTGCTTATCTGTATAAAGGGATGAATATGATTTGAAATATACAGCTGGTTGCACTGATTTAATTTATTCTTCCATTATCCAGTTGACTTTATAAGAGTAAGTGGAGGGAGAAGTTAAGTACAAAGAATGGTTTCCTAGGTCATAAGGTTGTGAAAATTGTTTAAATTTTATTGGTGTCTAAATATGAAATGTTGCCAGGGAGTTTAGGACAATTTTTTTAGCACAAAATTTTTTGTGAAGAGGCTGTCTCTTCACACCACTTTAAATATTTGTGTTGCTTTAGGGTCAGTCAGTGAATCCAGTTGCTACATGGATCCTCAAATGCACAATTTTACATTGCATAACAAGCGACTCCATATGTGCCACCTTTATCTAGGAAAATCATGAAGAGGAGAATGTGAAGGGGCACACATTCTCATTTTATTATCAGTATTCATACCACAACCAATAGATCACTGGGAACTCAGTGCTGTCAGCTACCCAGTTGTCAAACCCAAGACTGGATTATGTGGCCAACTATGTACACCTAGTTACAGATTAAAAAGTGACTGGGCTCAGAAGTAGAGGTGAACTGGGGGAGGCATTTTTTTTTCAGAGTAATCTGTTGCCTATGTGAGAGTATGTGAAGGATTCCAGAAAGGGTTCAGTATCCCCAAGTAATGGTAATCCCATCCCTTGTGGCTCATTCCTTTGGGATAAGAAAGTAGTTACTAGAGAAGGAAGGGAAAAAGGCACTGTATCAACTTCTAGCACTTTAGTCTAGATTTTGTTCACAGACTTTTCAGGAAATAGTTGTGCAGAAGCCAGATGTAAAAAATAAATTACTGAAGAAAGAGGAAGTGGAGGGAGGCTCAAAGGGAGCTGTTTGGAGAGATGAAGGCTGTGGGTGCTGTAATGGCTCTCCTCATCATCATAGGGATAGGAGGAAGAATTGGGAGCTTGGTTAATGGTTATGAGTGGTTATGAGGTTAGTGGTTCTGAAGGAGCTTGGTTAGTGGTTATGGAGTGATTCTTTAAAAGACAGGCTACAATCTGAGGGGTTTGAAGTGGCGGGGGGGGGGGGAGGTTGGGGTACGAGATGATGGGTATTATAGAGGGCACAGATTGCATGGAGCACTGGGTGTGGTGAAAAAATAATGATACTGTTATGCTGAAAATAAATAAATGGAAAAAAAAAGACAGGCTACAATGGCTATATAGGTACCACTCATTTTCTATTACCAAATGGTTTCCATTACCTCAAAAGTCTTTTAGGAGGTTCACTGTGCTCACTTATATGTACGAGCAGGGAGAGGAATAGGGCTTCAGAAAAGGTTGACCTTGGAATAAGGATGAAACATGGGTGGTATAAGGAGTAATGCTGATATTGATAGCAATAGAAATCTGTCAAAGAGTTATTCAACCATTTATTCATAGGCAGTGGGTTAAATGGTACCTGGTGCTTTATAGTTAATGAAATACTCCTACATCTTACAGTTTATCATATACTATTTCATTTAATTTCTACCCCATATAGTAGCCAAGGCAGGCATTATTATTCTTATCCTACAGATGAGAAAACAGATATTACTTAATTTCAAATGAATTGTCCAAGGCCAAAAGGCTAATATGTGACTGAACTGAGTCTAGAATGCAGGTATTCTCAATCCAAATCCTGTGTTTTCCCAGTAAATGTTGTTAACATTCAGTTTTCTGAAGCCTTAATATTTTTACAATTCAAGGATTCATTTACTCACTATTTGACAGTATACTTTGCATAAAATTGTATGTATAGAATCCACCCTCACAAAAGTCTTACATAAATATTGTCTGAGGAAATGAAGAGTAATAGCCAGAGGAGCAGGATAAGCTAGATGCTTAGGAATTTAGAGAAGGACATAAAAGCATAGCATCTGTACAACCTGGAGGCATTACTCACAATATCTCCTCCAACAACTGATTCTAAAAAATAATTTGCACTTTCTATCCTTGAGAGTGTGTATCCAGTCTCTGTTTAAATTTTTCCAGTGATGGGGTTGAGGGTTAAGCAGGGGACTCTACCATGTATATGAGATAGGCATGGTGGATTGTGTGTGTATTAGATTCATTGGTGGAGTTTCTTCAAATTGCATATACCTCACACCACTCCTTAGGTCTTTTTCCTTTCTTTCTGGGAAGAGATGTTATGTTACTTGACCCCAAACTTTCTGTTCTCAGTACAAATGACCCCAGGCCCTTCAGCTACTTATATTATGTTTCTGTACTCTTACCATATATTTCTGTACTCTTTCACCACTCCAGTTAATTTATTCTTAACTTAATCTAGTTTGTAAATGTTTCTTTTAAAAATTTGAAAACTAATACCACAGATGTGGTTGGAGTGGACCATTGTTTTTGTGAACTGGACAAAATACCTCTCTTAGTGTACCTTCAGATTGCAGTACTTTAGAAGTCACATCCCACTGCTGGCTCATATTGATCTTGAGGCCAACTAAAATCCCAAGGTCTATGTCACATAAACTGCTGTCAGAACTGTCAGAACCAGTGTCTCCCTATCCTATACTTGTGAAATTGATATTTTGAACCTAAATACTGGATTTAACACATATTCCAGTTAAAATGAGTCTTTTTGGTTTAGACATTTTATTCTGGTTTATTGAGATCATTTTGAATCCCGATTAGGTTACCCATCCTATTGACTGTTCCTTCTAAGCTTTGTGTAATACTCATATTTTACAGTTTGCCTTTTGTATTCATTTGGGTTGGTATAAAGCTTTCTGTTTAAGGGGATAGCGGGGATTAAAGAAGGCTTCATGGAGGAAGTAGATTTTTTGTTAGGGTCGTGGTGGGGATTCCCTTATGCTCAATGGACATGAGATTTTCCTAATTGGGAGAAAGCCTAAAATGAGAGCTGTTTTTTCATTCATGCATTCATTGACTGAATATTTACTGAGCTCCCATCATATCCTCAACATGCTCTAATTCTGCTGGGGATGTGAAGGTCACGGTAACTGCTCTTAGAAAGCATATAGTATAGTTGGCTAACTAAGATCTAGCTTAGAACTGGTACACTATGTAGCCAGAGAAGACTACATTTACAAATCATAAGTTTACTCTTTTTGTGTCTATAGGAGTTCAAATACAGTTATTTTCAATTTGATTCAACAAATACTTATTTACTAGGCATTGTGCTAGGTACTGAGATACAGTGGTGAAAAAGAAACATGTTATCTCTATTTTATTGAGCTTATAGTTTAATACAAGTGATTAAGCAAAGAAATAAACAATTATTATCAGTGTGATAGGAAACATTCTTTGACACGGATAGTGCATGATGTTCAAATCACATGTAGCAGTATCAACCAGCCAAGACTTGTGGAGAAAGGGTGGTCAGAGAAAGCTTTTTGGCAGAATCATTTTAGATGAGAAAAATGATTTTTTAAATCATTTTTAAAATGATTATTTATTTATTTATTTGAGAGAAAGAGAGAGATCACAAGCAGGGGGAATGGTTAGAGGGAGAAGCAGACTCCCTGCTGAGCAAGGAACCTGACAGGGGTCTTGGTTCCAGGACCCTGGGATCATGACTAGAGCCGAAGGCAGATGCTTAACTGACTGAGCCACACAGGCACACAGGAAAGATGATTAAGAGCAAAACAAGTGAAGTAGCGGGGTAAGAATATTCTAGGCAGAGGGAATAGCTGTGAGGTCTTGGAAATATGAAAGAGTACAGAACATTGTAACAACTGGAAGATGTTCTTTGGGCTGGAGCAGAGTGAGGGGGTGGGGATTGCTGTTAAGGAAATTTGGTCTGCCTTGGTTTAGGGTACTAACTTGTCATATGACACCCCCTCTTTATTTCTAAGGGGATTTTATGGAAGGCAGATTGCTACTTAAACACTGTTTAACAGCTTTGAAGGGGTGATATCATAAAATGACTTACTGTTTCCTAAAGACTTACTGTCTGGTTGCAGCTGTAGTAAAATTAGAGAAATCCTTCACTTTTTCAAGTACTTTTTCTTCTAGTATTTATTTTAACATGTGAGATATTTTTAAAACATATTTTTATAAATTGGTTGTTTGACTCAATCTTGCTAAGCTGTTTGACCCTGGGGATGAAGCTCATCCTTTATAAGCACTGTTTCTGCTTACCTTATTGAAATAAAAGATGTAATTGCTTTATGGCAAAAAATAAGTTTTTTGTGATTAAAAATAAATAATAGGTATGACTGTGCATTACAGGCACACTAAATATTTCAATGTGGGGACTAGGAACTCGGGTTTTCATGCAGTATGAGATAAGTTAATTGAACCATTTGATTCTTTGCAAAGTGTTTTAAAAGGGAGCAGATTTTCCTAAAAACAAAGCTAATGTGAAGGAGAGTTTTTTAAAAAATTGAAAAGATGTTATTTATTTATTTATTTGACAGAGATCACAAGCAGGCAGAGAGGCAGACAGAGAGAGAGGGGGAGGCAGGCTTCCTGCTGAGCAGAGAGCCCAATGCGGGGCTCGATCCCAGGACCCTGGAATCATGACCTGAGCTGAAGGCAGAGGCTTTAACCCACTGAGGCACCCAGGCACCCTATGAAGGAGACTTTAAAAACCTGTTTGAGGTATGACCCAGTAAAGAGGTTCTCAGGCATCATGGCTAAAATAAAGGATTCTGGAGTTTGGATACATGCTTAAAGCAGTTGAATTGAAGGGATGACTAGGTGAATTTGGTTATTTTTGGAGAAGAATCTTATGTTCAGTTAAAAAATCTGAGACTTATTTTTCTCCGCTGGCACGGCACATTTGAAGGTCTTAATACAGCTGTTAAGTCTTATACCTGGAACATAGGTTATGGCTACACCTTGTGTCTTATAGTTGGAGCAAAGCTTGTGGGTGCTAGGGGGTAGTTGCATTTTTGCTAGAATGCCAAGTCAGGCTTACCTCTAAATGGAGGATAGAGAATTTCTCTATACATGAAAATATTAAATAATACTCTAACAATGATAATGAAGATTCATTGAACACTTAGTATATGCCAAACACT